>NW_005843089.1:164430-185198 GCF_000455745.1 Alligator sinensis
TTTTCCTTCCAGCACCTGCTCCTGATCGGCAAGAGACACAGGTGGGGTGCAGGTACAATAATGGGGGGTCACCTTTCACCACCACCATTTCCACCTGAGCCCTGCAATCTGCACATTTGGAGCCCCTGGGCTGATGTTGGACACACAATGGAGTCTGTGGTCTCAGATCAATGATTTCTTGATGGGGATTTTGGATTTCATGTCTCATAAGAAATTAGAGAATAAGGCATAGTCTTTTAAAAAAAAGTAATTATCCCTGAAGAACAGAATGTAAAACCCCACACTAATGAATCTACATATGAAGAATTGTACTACACAATGCATGTCATTTAATCCATCATAAACCAGCATAGCTGAATGATGCCAATCAGAGCTTATACTCATTTGGTGCAAATCCAGAGAAATGCACTGCTGGCAATGCACCATGTACCTAGCTTCTATAGATCACTGCAATTCCATTAAACAGAACAGACTATGTCTTCCTCTATGTTTATAGAAGTCTATAAAAATACAAAAAAAAAGTCACTGTCAGTGGATCTTCCATAGACATGATAATGCACAGGAGAATCAGTTGTATTGAAAGGAGAAGGATTATCTTGTGAATGGAAGGAGTTTCATGAAGGCAACTTTGACTTCCTTGTTGCGCAGGCTGTAGATCAGAGGGTTGAGTGCAGGAGTCACAAGTGTATACAGAACAGTCACTAACTTGTCTTTTTTCAGTGAGTAGCTGGACGTAGGCCGAATGTAGGTGTAGATGATGGCCGAGTAGTATAAGGTGACCACCACAAGGTGTGCAGAACATGTGGAGAAGGCTTTCCGTTTCCCTTTGGAGCTCTTGATTTTCAGGATGCTGAGAATGATTAATCCATAGGATATGATGGGCAGCAGGAAACCACCCATGCCTAGACAGATATCTGCCATGAATACCATGATTTCATTGAGGTGGGTTGGACTGCAGGACAATGCCAGAAGTGGTGGAATCTCACAGAAGAAATGCTGAATGAGGTTGGGTCCACAAAAATCCAGTTGCACCATGAGAAATGCATGCACCAGAGAATTGATGGTACCAATTGCCCAGACACCAGTTACTAACATGATACAGACAGGTTTGCTCATGATGGTTACATAGCGCAAGGGATGACAGACGGCCACATAGCGGTCAAATGACATGGCTGTGAGGAGCACAACTTCTGTCCCCATTGGCAAAGTGAAGGCAAAGAGCTGGACTATGCAGTCATTGAAGGAGATAGTTTTTTTTTCCTGCATCAGGTTCTGCAGCATCTTGGGAAGAACTGAGGAGCTGCACAAAATGTCAACCATAGCTAAGTTGGCAATGAAGAAGTACATGGGAGTGTGTAGAGGTGGGTGGAAGAGGATAGCCAAGATGATCAGGGAATTTCCCTTGATAGCCATCACATACAGACACAGGAGGACTCCAAAGAACATACCCTGGAGATAGGGCTGGTCAAAGAGCCCTTGAATGATGAATTCAGACACTCTGGTGTGATTACTGGCTTCCATTCCTTTCGGCATTTCTTTCCTAGAAATGAAAACAAAAAATTAAAGCTGTCACATTGCCAATCAGAAATGAGAGAGAGAGTTGGATACGTATATATTTAGCTACATGTGTGTGTACGTATGTGTGTGTGTATATGTATATAAAAAATGTAATAGGCTGAATTAAATGCCTAGAATATGTGTTTATATACAATATATATTATAGACATTTCATTTAGCCTGGACATTCTCAATATTTCATTCAGACCACAATCAAACAAAACTATATCAAGATGTGTTAACATGCAAAATGGTTGCAGCTACCTAGCCAGCAGGCTTCCAATTATAAGTAGAGAAGAGGGCAGGAATTGGACTCAGGATGTTCTCAACCACATTTTAAAATATAAGTTCACCTGTGTCAATAAGCTATTTATAATACGATCTTGAATGCCATTCTTACATTGATGGTCATACCTATAAACAAGGTTAGATATTTTCTACCGTACCATTTTTTCAAGTATGGGACCCATAATAATTTATGGGACAATCAGGATGCAATGCCTCCTTTTTCTCATTTTTTTAAAAATTAAGCTAAACTAAATTAAAGCAGGTGTTATGTTTTCATATATTGGGACTGGGGTGTGGGGGTTGCTGGTCATGCTTCCCAGGATGGCTGTGACCTGTGAGCAGTGATGGAAGGTGCTTTTGATGGAGCTACTTTTCCTGCCCTGGGAAGGAAGCCCCACCTTATGGGGACCCACTCTTGTCCCCTTCCTTGACCCCCCACCCTTCTTTGATCCCACTCCCAGACTAGTCCATGCCCAGAAACCTGGCTAGCTGGCTTGTGCTCTGCAGCCTATTTGCACAGGGTTGCAGCGGGGGAATCTCCTGTGGCAGGAGGGGGAGTTTACTTGGTGTCAGAAATGCTACCTAGGCAGTAGAGTTCAAGCAATGGAAAGTTTGTCCACATAGAACTGGAGGGTCAGGGAGGAAACTCTGCATCCTGGGATGCTGCAGGACTGCAACTAGGGTGGCTCATCTGAGGGAATAACCACACCTTATGCTCTGGGTAACACAGATAAACCTGTTCTGGAGTGGTATAACTTTAAGCTGTCTAAAGTGTGCTTAAAACTAGTTTCAGGGGTAATGTGTTGACAATCCAGGAGTTAAAAGCTCCAGGAGATGCCTAAACTTAATGTGTAACAATGCCCTTAGACTTCTTTGTTCTTAATACCACTTTATTGAATCTGCTGCATCTCCTGTTACTCATCCTACATGAAAAAGGTGATGTCTTCTAAGACGCCAAAGGAGTTTCTGTATTGCAAAACTGTTGAAAATGAGTATCAGTCTGAATACATGCAAGGCATCATGCTATCTTAATTAATTATTTTCACCCTATTTCAAAGCACACTCAATAGTTTATGGAGCTTTGCTCACTTATACAATTCTTTCAACATTTAAACTCCATTGTGTATAGATTCTAACCACAGTGAAATTCAGAGGGACTCCAAAATATATCCAAAAGTAGACCAGATTTGCTTGGGTCTAACTTAAAATCAGAATATGCTGCAAGATTCATAAACACAGCTGTGGAATTGTGTAATCTCAGAAAATAAAATACAAAATAAAAGCAAAATAAGAAAAATTAAAATCATAAAAGCAAAATAAGAAAAACATAATCTATTTGGATTGTTTAGAGACATAAACATATTATTCAACCTAATGCTTCATGTTTTCATGAAACTTTGATAATATGAACCTTAAATCTGAGATCAGAATCAAATGGTTGCTCTGTTAGCAATGATATGGTTAGTCTTTTAGCATATTCCTAGTAGAAATTATTATTAGGGGTTTTTTTCCTAAGCGTGTAAAAACAATCAGGAATACAACTGAATTAATACATAAGAATGAAAAGTGACTAGAAAAGGGAGAAAGGATGAATGAAATCCTTGCACATCCTTACCTATTGCTGAGTGCTTAATGGTGAATGAACTGGTAAGTGCGGACTCCAAAAGTATGAAGTGTTCATGATTATTCATCTTCATACATAGAACCATTCTTTAGGGAAATCTTATATCTCTTGTGCATCTCTGCAAAAATTAACTCAAACAACATTCCAAAGGTGCAAATAAATGGGAATCACTTCAAATAACATGAAAATTTTTTAAAAAGGGCAAAATTCTTCTAGAAATGTTATCAAAATATGCATATCATTCTGATTCTGAATTAAAGAATACTTTTTTCCATTTTTTCCCCTGACACTAATGGTACCCATTCATATATATTTTAGTTACTCAGACTGAGTGCATAAACATTCAGAGATTAAAGTCTGGTGCCATTTAATTCAAGAGGAGTTTTGACATTGTCCTCAGTAGTATATGATCTGAGCTGGCTGCCTTGTATAATGTCTGCTATTCCACTTATGAAACTTATGGGTCACAGTCTGATAACCTTGAGCAGTATCTTATTTCTCTGTTCCTTTTAAGTCAGTGGGCCAGATTCCCAACCAGCATAGCTCCATTGATTTAACTCTCAATTAGGACAGGTGAAAATACAAGGTGGGTAGACAGATCCATACAATCTAAAGGTAATGAAGATGTTGAGAAATGATTAATAGACATTGGACTCCACATGCCAGAGTCAGCCCACAGGAATGGTCTGGTGTGAATGCCACATGCAGCGTGCGATCCAGAACAGCCCCAGATACTGCTTGAAGCAGGCATCAGCTGTATTGCATGCAGCCTGAGTCAGCTCCAGCCCTGGGCATGGCATACCATACGTGAGGCTGGTCTGGGGCTTCCACTACAAACAATATGTAGGGCCAGTCTGGAGGACATGCTGTATGTGGTGTGTGCGCCAGATCAGCCTTGAATGCTGACTCTCGCACATGGGACCAGTCTGTGGGCCTAATCCCTACAGGCCCAGGATCCAATGCACAGGACTGGTCTAACACAGGTACTCCATGCAGTGCTGCCCCCAAACCAGCCCAAGCATGTGTGCAGGGCCCACTGAGTCCAATCCTCCTGTGCTGTATGCAGCATGCATTGGCAGCAACCTGGTGCAGCATGCTGCTCATGGGGCAGATCAGGTGTGCATGATGCATATGGTGCCTCTTCCAGATTCAGACCTAGTCTGTGGGCCCTATCCTCACCAGTCCCAGATCCAGAGTGCAGGGTGTGTCTGGTTCCGGGGCCACATGCAGCACATAGCACATGGGGCCAATTTGGAGTGTATGTTCAGCCTGTGCTGGGTCCAGCTCCTGCACCACGTTCAGTACACAGCAGATGGGCTTTGCATGGTAGCCTGAGACCCGCGGGCTGAGTGACATGACTCTGCAAGCTAAACCCAGCCTGCCAGCTGTATCTTTGATACCCCAGTTGTGTAGGAAAGTAAATCCATCTTGAATTCTAGATCTGGTAAACATGTTGCACAGAGGTGGGAGGGCAGCAATAAAGGGAAAGCATGTTCATTTCTACAGACCCCCTCGCAGCACTCTATTTGAAGTTGGACTCATTGGCAGCCTTGAGTGGGAGAAAGGGGGGAAGATATATGAGGCCAGAAGGAAGAGGGCAAGCTAGAGGGTGTTTAAATCAAATAAGTGAAACTCAAGGGGGCCTTAATTTTAGTTGGGGAATTTGCCCTAGTGAAGCAGCAGCTTTGTTCTTGCACTGCGCTGATCCCTATACAACCACAAAAGGGAGGTCCGTGGGAGGCAACAAGTGAGCTGAAAGGTGTGTGGCTGTCAAATGGCTGTTGGCTTTGAAAAGGCAAAGACTTAAGCTTTAGTGTGGAACTAAACCTCAAGTTCTTCCTTTCCTCCCCTACTTCAGTGAGGGAGAAGTTGCCCTCCGTGTATTGTTTTTCAACAGTTTTATTAGGGTTCAGCTTCAGAATGAATGCTGGAGAAAGGCCAGACCAATGGCTGCACTGTGGTGGTTAGAGTGCTATGTGGAAAAGTGAGAAAAGCCCTGGTTTGAATCCCATTCGAGTGAGAGTGCTTTATATCTCACAACCTTGAGCATTACACCCGCGTACTATAGGCACTGAGGCATGGGGGGAAGGAAGAATATTTTTCCTGTTCCTAAGTATAAGCCTAAAATTAATGGATTTTTACTGACTTCATTTCTGGGTGTCAGAGGCCACTATGCTTCCACAAGGAGCATGGACATGGACCCTGACTACAACTGTGCATGCCTGTAATCTGTGCGACCATATAGTCACTAGGGCTGTGCAAAGCTTTGGATCATGATTCGGATTCAGAGACAATTCAGATGATTTGGAGGCCGAATCTATGAATGTGAATCGAATCGTGGGAAGCTTCAGGCTTTCCGAATCAATTCGGAGCTTCTGAATCGATTCAGAAAAGATTCGGAAATTCAGCCATAGGGTATAATGGGGAATCAATGAAATATCTGTAACTTTGTTGTCTTTTGTCTGATTCAGATGACACTTGCGGGTATCGCATTCAAATCGGCTGAATCTGAGCCCAAATCAAATTAGTTCCCTATTCACACAGGGCTAATAGTCACACGAGGTTGTCTACATGTGCAGGACTAAACTCCAAAGGATAAAATGCCAGCCTGTGCATAAATGGCATTAGTGGCACTTAGATAATCAATTGCTAGATCTGGAAGTCTCAATGACCAGAAGTCATCCTACCTGTCCTTTCCTTTTGGAGCCTGTGACCATCAACGAACAGAATGACCAAACAGCCTTTGTAGTTCCCAGATGATGAGAAAAGAAGGAGTTTAAAACAACCGATAATCCAAACACATTTCTTCTAACTTCTGCCCCCACCCCCCTGTGGGCTTTGCTCAGCTCTCCTCCAGCTGTGCTGCTGGGGGTGGGGGTGGGCATCATCTTAGGTAACCCCCACCCCGCAAAAATAAAAGTTGACACCAGTGCATCCAAGAATCAAGACTGGTGTTGGAAAAAATAAAGTTTCCCTAACAATTTTCCTAAGCATGTTTTTACTTCCTTATTCTTTAAGCTATAGATGATGGGGTTTAACATGGGCGTTAGGATGCTGTACTGGATGGAGAAGAGTCTGTCTAGAACCACTGAGGAGGCTGAATTAGGTCTTAGATACCTAAACAAACCTGTGCTGTAGAACAAAACCACCACAATAAGGTGGGAGCTGCAGGTGGAGAAGGCTTTTTTCCTGCCTTCTGTGGAGCGTATCCTCAGGATGGTGAAGAGGATACGAATGTAGGAGACAAAGTTACAGGAGAAGGTAATGGCTCCAACCAACATTGCAGATGTATGAAGCAACAGTTTGTTGGTAAAAGTCTCAGTACAAGCTACTTCTAAGACTGGAGGGGGCTCACAGCTGAAATGGTCAATTTTTTTAGGTCCACAGAAATGCACAGTTAAGAAGGGGAGAGTGTTCAGCAGTGCATATATTAAACCCATAGCCCATGCCCCACCCAACATTTGACTGCATAATTTGTTATTCATAATACTCATATAATGTAGTGGGACACAGATAGCTGCATATCGGTCATAAGCCATTGCTGCCAGAATAAACACTTCACTACAACCAGCCAAGAGACTAAAGAAGATCTGGGTAATGCAACCCTGGGTAGAAATTCTCTGAAGCTCTGCTAGGAAATTCCCCAGCATCTTTGGAACTGTGACTGAAGAATAAGCAATGTCTGAGAGGGCCAAATGGAACAAGAAAAAGTACATGGGGGTGGAAAGGTTTGGATCCACCCTTATCACTAACATGATCAACATGTTCACCACTAGGGTTGTTACGTATATAACTAAAAACACTGTGAAGAGTAAAATTTGGAGCTGTGAGTCACTGGAAAGCCCCAGGAGAATAAAGTAGCTCAGAGTTGTTTGATTTTCCACTGACATTTCTTCAGATATAGGATCTATAAAAAAAAAAGAGGGGGGGGGGAACAAATGCAATCAAATTAAGTGGAAATGATATGATGGGATTGGCTGAAGACAATGGTGAAAGCAACAGACTAGTAGAGATTGATGGGATTTACCTATTTCTCCATCAGTCCCTTTGGAAATGAAAGCTATTAATTTTCCTCTCGTTTGTTAGGCCAATGTGAGCTATTTGGGATGATGGTTAGCTAATCCACTTTAAAAAACACCAATGAAGTCAATAGTGGCACATCCCTAAATTGCAGTAGAAGATTTGTATAGTGTACATGGTAAAATAAATCTTTACGTGGGTTTCAGTTCAAGGAGCTGATTTTAATCTATGATTTTGGACTTTTTAAGAGGAGTCTATGAATGTTACACATGTCTCTCATTGAATTTAACAGGGACGGGGGAGCCCCACTCACATGTAATTGAATATAACAGGTGAAAACCCCATGCTTATTCCACACTTGAATCTCATATGGCAAAAAAGAAAACTGGTGTAGGTGTTTGTGTGTGTGTGAGTGTGTGTCTCCACAAGCTGCTGGGCCGGAAAAGAGGAGAGCAAATGTAATATATAGTTGCTATGAATGTGAATCCTCTCAGTTAAAGTAGAGTACAAAATCCCATTGAACTAGTCACTGTGCATATAGTTTCATAGTTGGTAAGGTCGGAAGGGACCCGAGCAGATCATCAAGTCCAACCCCCTGCCGTGGCAAGAAAGAGTACTGGGGGTCAGACGAGCCTGGCGAGGTATTCATCCAGCCTCCTCTGAAAGACCCCCAGGGTAGGAGCCAGCACCACTTCTCTTGGAATTGGTTCCAGATCCTAGCCCCCCTGACAGGGAAGTAGCGCCTCCTGGCGTCTAGCCTGAATCTACCCTCTGCCAGCTTGTGACCGTTATTTCTTGTCATGCCTGGTAGTGCTCAGGGGAACAGGGACTCCTCCAATGCCTGCTGGTCCCCCCTGACTAGTTTGTAACAGGCCACTAGATCCCCCCGTCAGCCTTCTCTTATGGAGGCTGAACAGGTTCAGGTCCCTCAGCCTGTCCTCATAGAGCCTGCCCTGCTGCCCCCTGATCACGCGGGTGGCCCTCCTTCGGACCCTCTCCATATTGGCCACATCCCTCCTGAAACATGGCGCCCAGAACTGGACGCAGTACTCCAACTGCGGCCTGACCAGTGCCGCATAGAGGGGGAGGATCACCTCCTTGGACCTGCTTGAGATGCATCTGTGGATGCATGACAAGGTATGGTTGGCCTTCCTGACCACGTCCTCACACTGTCGGCCCATGTTCATTGTAGCATCAATGATGACTCCAAGATCCTTTTCTGTCTCAACACTGATGAGGAGGGAGTTCCCCAGCCTGTAGGTGTGCCTCTGGTTCTTCCTCCCCAGGTGCGGTACCCTGCACTTGTCAGTGTTGAACCCCATCCTGTTCTCTTCGGTCCACCCCTGTAACCTGTCTAGATCCGCTTGCAGCCTGTTCCTTCCTACTAGCATACCCACTTCACCCCACATCTAGTATCAGCTTCGAACTTGAACAGGGTGCTTTTTACCCCCTCGCTCAAGTCATTGATGAAGACGTTGAATAGTGCGGGCCTAAGGACCAAGCCCTGGGGAACCACACTGCCCACCAGGTCGAATAAGACCTGTCCACCACCACCCTCTGGGTGCAGCCCTCCAGCCAGATAGTGACCCATCTGACTGTGTAGGCATCAACACCACTGTCTCCTAGTTTCTTACTGAGAATAGGGTGAGAGACCGTCGAAGGCCTTCCTGAAGTCCAGAAAGACTATATCCACTGCAACACCTGCATCCAAGGACTTGGTGACCTGGTCATAGAAGGCCACCAGATTGGTTTGACAAGACCTGCCCCTAATGAACCCATGCTGGTTGCCCCTGAGCATAACCTCCCCTGCTGGCCCTTCCTGGACATGTGCCAGGATATTTCTTTTGAAAAGCTTCCCCAGGACCGAGGTAAGACTTACAGGCCTCTAGTTTCCTGGGTCCTCCTTCCTCCCTAGCCATGCCCCCGCTCATCAGCCCTCTTACTGCAGGTCAGAGCTGTGCAGACAAGATGGTATATTAACTCTTAGCATGCATCTGCTCACCACACATTCTAACTTTAACACTGCTTAATGTACCACAGATAGAGAAGTGTAATGTGCAACTTCACCCTAAGTTTAAATTCGTCACTCACAAAAAGGGGGTGAACTAGAACAATAAAAGGAAAATAGAAAAGATACGCACCTGATGGCTAAAGGAAATGGAAATGTTAAATTCTTACCCTTCAGTGTTTTGAACTGCAGAAATGATAAAAGGTGAAAATATCTGTCTGTCTGCCTGTCCATTCTTCCGACACCCTGTGCCCATATTATAATATACCATGATCTTTACTCTGAAAAAAAATGAAAAGATCTTAGTTAAGTGGGTCTGAGACATAAAATTCAGCTCTCCCTGCTGTTATTTGTGAGCAAGGGGTTGCTTGGTTTCTCTGACTTAAAGGTTTTCATTTAATACTGGAACTATGTTTACTTGGGACAGAGTTTCTGAAGCCCCTTTTTCCATTCAATGAGTTTCATGGAGCAGAAATTACATATAGAACAGTGAATTACAATCAATTATGTTCAGATTATGCTTCTGTGACACAGGCAGCCCTTTAATGAATCACTTACAGTTCTCCACAGAAAATGTACTTGAAATGTTACTGTCTGATCTCCCCCTTGGAATGCATGTAATGAAATATGAAAAAAAAATTGGTGCCTATCCATAGCAATCGTAGCATGATGCACTGTGGGTTTTCCCCCCATTGAATAGGAGTGTCTTTGTTAAAATCCACATAAGTTTATATATGGTAGTGTAGCTCTGTTTAACACTTTTCACAGACTCCAAAACACAAGCAGGGTTGATTGTGATCCTTGCAAGACTCCAGGATGAACATGAAGTGTAAGCAGTGTTCAAGGGAATTTTGCACACAGCTTGAAAGAAATTTGGGCGAAAGTGCTGAGATGTGTACACAGGGGTGGATCCGGGGAGGGGGCAGTGGTGCAGTTCTTTGATTCCTGCCCTACCCAAAGTTTAAAGCCAACTAGCAAGGAGGGGCAGGTGCATTTCTATTCATACAGCACTGATGGAATGAATTGACTTTATGACTTACCATAATCTCCCTGATTTTTGCTAATCTTTCTTCACTTCATAGATGTTAATGACCCTCTCTCTTTTAATGCTTTTGTTGTTCAGCTATTCAAATTAACCTTCATTCTGTGGTTTTGTTGCCTGTTAGCCATTCCAGATAATCTCGGCCTCTCTTCTATTTCAGAACCATGCAGACTGTTTTTAGCCCTAGCTAAAAACCTGAACTCAGGTGTGATAATATTATCTTGCTCCAGATAGCAGTTCAGTTTGACTAGGTTAGGGGTGTAAAACCCACTTGTTTGATTTTACATTCCTAAATGGCATGTGCATTGTTTCCCAATTGCAAATTTTGGCACTCATGCGCACATTCCTTCAGAAAGCAAACTGGAACTGGAAGAAGGCAGCTGTCTCTCCACTTGACTCAGGGTGTTACCATACTTCCTGAGGAAGAACTGTACCCAATTTCTAAACCCCACAGAGTGTGTTGAAATAACATCTCTTGCTTCCAGCCAAAAGGCTCTAACTATCAAGCCATAAGCCAGCCACTGCCCAGTGCTCTCTGCTGCCAACTTCATGACATTTCATCTTCCACTTACTTAGCATTAACTAAGTAGTAATAGGAAAGTTGCTGCCCCATTGGAAGCACAGGCACAGGCTAGTGGGCATCCCCTTCCCTTTATGTTCTGGGCCCAACATATCTTCAATGCTTGGCTGACCAGTGAGATAGGTTGAAGAGAAGAGCTGGAGAGGCGTCTGGGTAATGCTTAGCCCATGATCTGATGTTTACCTGGCAAAACAAGTTCAGACCTTGCATAGCAAAGTGAACCTAGTACGTGGGCAAGCACCCGAGCCACTAGAGTATTGGGTGGAAAGGTTTTTCTACTTTTGCTAAAAAATTTCAGGGGTTATTGATATTCCTATGCTTATGTACATCTTCCTGACCAGAGAACAATCCTCTTGAGTATACTCCATAGGTATTCACTGATTTGCAAATGCTGAGGTCAACTACAAACTGTGCAGAAGTGGGAAAGGTAAGGTAAAAATGTTTTGGGTACCCTAGAACTGGGGTTGGGTTTTCCCTTCTCTACAAATGGCTGCAAATGTAACATTTAGGTCTTTTAGAGGACAGAGTTGCAGTTGAACTTCATGACAAGTCAACTAGAAGTCCAGCTCTGACCACACATCTAGCAGCTACATGATGGCTGCACTACTGACATCAAAAGAGTGATTTCTAATTTACATTGTGCGGCACATTAGCTGGTTGAGGCTGCCTCCAGATTCATTAAAAGGTTGACATTCTATAAACACAGAAAGAAAATCTCCCTGCGATTAGATTTTTGTAAAATAATCTTTGGTGGACTGTCTAATTTGGAAAAAGCAAGAAATAAAAAAGTTTAAGTTAAACTACATAATTTAATTTCTCCAAATTTCTCAATAAGGCAAATCAAATATTTTCAGTCACTGAAAATAATAAGACTCAAAACTATATGTATGTTTATTAAAATTTTATATATATATAATTATATGTTTATTAAACATATATTTTAATCGCACGTTATATAATATATATAATTATATATATATATAATTATAACATCTACACATGAAATTAGATATATATAAAATTTCATTTTCAGATGTTATAATTTAAAAAAATATTGTTTCCTTTTATTTTTATGAGATCAGATAGAAAGAGAAGAGAATTTTACATAAGAACAGGAGGAGAATTGAAAACACAGTTCAGGTGACCTTACTTTATTAGTTGAGTAGAGAAAAATATATTTTCTGAAGCATAACAGTACAACAGATGAAAGGACTCACCCTTACTGTATGCCTATTGCTGCCTGTTAGAGTTGTTCAGCCTTTGCAGCAGCTTTCATATCTCACAGGAGAAATTGTCACTTGTAACCACAGGGAAAGGATTTTTGGATGACTGTGAGATCATGACATAAGAAAACAACCAACGAGATTCCAATAGGGATGAACCAAGCTGCCGATCCTCCTTAAGAAATTAACGGTCTTGAACTGAGTAACACCAAACTCATTTATACTAAAAGAACAGCACAAAAAATCCACAGGTTCCCTTGGGCATTAATCCCTGAATTCTCTATGGGACTCGCTCACTGATTTTTTTACTAATTCGTCAACAATGTCAACTGTGTACGTTTGGTTGCCATAAGGAAAGTGTTGTTGAAAGCTGAAAGCTTATCTCAATGGATCTACAAGAAGGTAAACTTAACGAACATCTGACCTTGATTTGTATCATGTGTCCCTCAAGAGCTTTTGGTTCACAGTGGGTACATATACATGTGCGATTAATGCACACAAATAAATTCTGGAGCTTATTGCTCTGGAATTTTTTGCTCCTGCGTGCACCATTTGAATGTGCACCCCAGAACAAGAAACTCCAGAGCATATTGCACCAGAGTTTATTTGTCATTTGGAGCTGGCAGGGGACCTAGGTGTTAGTGTGCCAACCAAGGGCTGCTCTGACTGGGCTGCACGTGCTGTGGAGAGGCTGGCTGAGGCACAAGGATGCTTCAGCATGCGGTTGCCTGACAGTTAGTTCCTATGCTGAGCACCCTGCTCCCTAGCTGGCCTGGGCAGTGTCTACACATGCTCTGCTTCACATGAAAAAAACACCGCAGCAGGGTAGTATTTGTATTTACAAGTATTTACAAGTACTGCCCTGCTGTGGAGTGTATTAGTTATATATGCCCTAATAGGGGCATATGTGTAGATGCCAAGACGTTTACTGCACAGTTAATTCATCATTTTGTATTTGAAATTTTTGTGTGAGTTCGCCCCTCAGGCCCCATCTAACTTGGACCCATGTATCTTTATAGTATTCTATCATCAGGTACAAAAGAGAAGGGTCAATCCCATAATTTATCAATTTTTTCCCAAAGTTTACTTCTATATACACTGTTAAAAGCTCTTGACAGATCAACAAATGCAACATACAGTGCTGATTTGCACATTTGCCTATATTTATGTCTCAAAAACTGAAGAATAAATATGTTATTAATAGGGGAATACCCATCCCTAAATCTAGTCTGATGTTCATGTAATATGGTTTCTTGTTTTACCCATGCTACAAGATGGTATAACAAGTGGTGCACAAAAATTTTAGCTGAAACATCTATTAAACTTATGGGGCAATAAGATTCTGGCTTATGTTTTAAACCTTTTTGAAAATAGGTCTGATGGCACTCCTTTTCTGAGAATCTGGGTTTTGACCCAGCTCAATTATCAAGTTATACCATTTTTCCAAGACTGGAGTTCACCAATTAATGTTATCAATATAAACTTCCATCAGTATTCTGTCTGGACCTGGGGCTTTATTCTTCCATTGTACTTTGAGGAGATGTACTTATTTGATCATTTGTGACCCGATACTTAGTTGTATCAATAAGGGGTATATTACCCCCTAGATGAACTTCTTCTTGCATTGTGCCAATGAGGAATTCTTCCTCTTCCTTGTTGCATAGAGCATGCACCTGCTGTTTCTTGTGTGGTTCATCCTGCTCCTCAGGTCTTCGACAAACTCCTGTATTGTCTCACATTCTTTCTGCTATCTCATGTGGAAATTATACCATTCAAAGGTTTCATTTGGGGGGGGGGTATACAATATTCCTCTAACTTTTTTTTAAATTACTGCACCATAGCTTTTCTGTTTATCTCTAGGCTATTATAAAGAGACAGAGCTTCTGGGCCTGCTATCTTTAAAAAAATTGCTACCTAGAGTGGTTCCTTCTCTGTATTTCCACTGGTCATCATACATATGGTAAAACTCTGCTTAAATTTCTTCCACTTTTCAGCTGCATTCCTGGGCAGCTTTAACTCCTCTGAGATGCTCCATATTTCTGTCTTTCTGGGCACCCCCTCTTGGTATTATGTGTAGTTATCAAAAGACCACAGAGTTAAGCTTATAGAATGATAAAGCTTTTTTATTCAGAAAGCAGTGCTCAGCCTATTGTTTTGCTGTTCCCTTCAGTTCCCTCCTGAAATCCATGGGCCAATGTAACAACTTACACATAACACTCTTAAAGGTATCAAGACAGATATCTTCATCAGTGACCTGGAAGATGGCACAGAATGCACTCTAACCAAGTTTGCAGATGACAACAAGCTGTGGGGAGTAGTAGATATGCTGGAGGGTAGGGCTGGGATTCAGAGTGATGTAGACAACTTGGAAGACTGGACCAAAATGAACCCCATAAAGTTCAACAAGGACAAGTGCGAAGTCCTGCATTTAGGAAGGAACGATCCCATGTACCAGTACAGGCTGGGTGCTGACTGCCTGGGCTGCAGGTCTGCAGAAAAAGACCTAGGGGTCACAGTGGACAATAAGCTGAATATGAGCCAACATTGTGCCCTCTGTGTTAGGGAGCAGTACACATCTACCATCATCAAGGCAGGGATAGAGGGGAATACCAAGGTATTATGGGTCAGGATACAGGGGGGTCCAGGGGACAAGGACTCGGTAGTGGGGGTCTACTATAGACCTCCTCATCAGGATGATGAGCTAGACCTGGTATTCTCCAGGCAGCTCTCAGAGGCCGTTCAGGCGAGAGAGGCGGGGGGCATGGGGGACCTAAATTACCGAGACATCTGCTGGGAAGAGCAGACGGCCAAAACAAACCGCTCATGTGGGTTCTTATACTGCGTGCAGGACCTCCACCTAACCCAGGAGGTGTCCAGTCCCACCAGGGGTAACGCTTTGCTAGACCCGGTCTTAACAACAGGGGATAATCTTGTGGGTAAACTGCGCGTGCACAGTAACCTGAGAGATAGTGACAATCAGCTGGTCAAATTCACAATCCAGCGAAGGGTGGGAAAAATAACCAGCAAGGCTAAAGTGTTAGACTTCAGAAGGGCCAATTTTAGTAAACTTAGAAGGCTAGTTAGTGAGGTGGCTGAACTCAAGAGCATCGAGCATATGGGGGTCCAGGAGGGTTGGCGGTTTCTCAAGGGAGTGATCCTTGGGGCACAAAAGGAGACTATTCCATTTCGCTGGAAAGGGGACTAAAAAGCCCCCTTAGCTGAACAGGTAACTCCGGAAAAGACTGGGGGCAAATGAAGAGATTTATAAGCAGTGGAAGTGGGGGGCAGCCACCAAGGAGGAATATACCTCCCTGGTGCACTATTGCAGGGAATCAGTTAGGCAGGCCAAGGCAGGGCTGAAGCTTAGGCTGTCTACAACAGTCAAGGGCAATAAAAAGTCCTTCTACAGATACATAGTGAGCAAAAGGAAAGGAAAGGGTAACACAGGGCCCCTGCAGGACAAATTAGGACAGTCGGTGGCTGACACAGGGAAAAAGGCAGAGCTTTTCAATGAGTTCTTTGTTTCAGTATTCCTAAGTACCAGCCAAGACAATTCCCCCAATTTGAACACAGATGAAAGGGTAACACAGGGCCCCTGCAGGACAAATTAGGACAGTCGGTGGCTGACACAGGGAAAAAGGCAGAGCTTTTCAATGAGTTCTTTGTTTCAGTATTCCTAAGTACCAGCCAAGACAATTCCCCCAATTTGAACACAGATAGATGTCCAGGAGGCGCTAGACCACCAATGGTTAGTGCTGACTTAGTTAAGGAACAGTTGGAGGGGCTGGATGGGTACAAGTCAGCAGGCCCAGATGACCTCCATCCATGGGTGCTGAAGGAATTGGCCAGTGTCATAGCTGAGCCACTGGCACAGCTATTTGAGCACTCATGGTGCTCTAGTCAGGTTCCTGAGGACTGGAAAAGGGCCAACGTGGTGCCCATTTTTAAGAAGGGGAGAAGGGATGAGCTGGGTAACTTTAGGCCAGTCAATCTTACCTCTATCCTTGGGGAACTACTGGAAAAAATCATTAAAGAGTGCATTTGTGAAGGCCTAGCAGGGAAAATGATGCTGAAAGGAAACCAGCATGGGGTTGTCACAGGTAGATCCTGCCTGACAAACCTTATAGCCTTTTACGACCAAGTAACACACTGCCTTGACACTGGAGCTGAGGGAGATGTCATCTACCTGGACTTTAAGAAGGCCTTCTGTGCAATTTCACATCCTGTTCTCATAAGGACACTAGCAGGCTGTGAAATGGATCTTACACAGTCAGGTGGGTGGCAAACCGCACCCAGGGAGTGGTGGTGGATGGGTCGTTTTCGACCTGGAAGGAGGTGGGCAGTGGTGTCCCGCAGGGTTCAGTCTTTGGACTGGTGTTATTTAATATCTTCATCAGCGATTTGAATGAGGGCGTGGAGAGCACCCTGTCCAAGTTTGCAGATGACACCAAGTTATGGGGCAAAGTTAACACACCGGAGACAGGGAGTGGATACAGGTCAATCTGGACAGGTTGGATCAATGGGCAGAATGAAACAGGATGCAATTCAATGTAGACAAATGCAAGGTACTCCACCTGTTCAGATGACCCCAGCAAAGTGAGCATCAAGATGCTTTTTGAAAATCACCAGGGCAGGGAGTGGATACAGGTCAATCTGGACAGGTTGGATCAATGGGCAGAATGAAACAGGATGCAATTCAATGTAGACAAATGCAAGGTACTCCACCTGTTCAGATGACCCCAGCAAAGTGAGCATCAAGATGCTTTTTGAAAATCACCAGGGTGGGTGACTGTACCACCTTTGGGAGGAGTCTGTTCCAGACCCTTGGCACTTGACTTGTAAAGAAGTTTTTTTCTTTATGTCCAATCTGAAGCAATCTTCAATTAGTTTGTGCCCATTGTTTCTTGTCTCCCCCTGGGATGCTTTGGTGAACACATGAACAGAATCAAAACGTCACAGCTTTTTTTTCTGTTTTCTTATATGTCTGTTAATATTGATGAGTTAATAAAGATAGAATGTTTTTTCATTACAGCAGTGGCAATCCCAATGAACATGAACTTCTTTAAACATGATCTCAGTTAGAGGTGTCAAAAATACAGCTCAGTTCATAGATTCATAGATTGTTAGGGGCTGGAAGGGACCTCACAGATCATCAGGTCCAGCCCCTCCACTCTAGGCAGGAAGACAACTGGCATCAAGTGACCCCAGTAAAGTGACTGTCCAGTCTCCTCTTGAAAACCTCCAGGGTAGGTGACTGCACCACCTCTGAAGGGAGTTTATTCCACAGTCTGGACACCTTGACTGTGAAGGAGTTTTTCCTGGTATTAAGCCTGAAGCGGCCTTCCAGGAGTTTGTATCCATTCGTCTTGGTCTTCTCTGGGGATGCCTTAGTGAACAGTTGTTCACTGAGCTCCTGATGCTCTCCTCTGATATAGTGGTAAGCTGCTATCAAGTCCCCTCTCAGCCTTCTCTTCTTTAGGCTAAAGAGGCCCAGGTCCCTCAGGCTCTTCTTGTATGGCTTGCCTTGCAAGTCCCTGATCATACACGTGGCTCTTTTCCGGACCTTCTCAAGTTTTTCCACGTTCTTATTGAAATGCGGCACCCAGAACTGGACACAGTACTCCAGCTGCAGTCTCACCAGTGCTGAGTACAGTGGGAGTATCACTTCCCTAGTTTTACATGAGATGCATTGGTTGATGCATGCCAATGTGTTATGTGCCCTGCTGGCCACCGCATTGCACTGACAGCTCATATTCATGCGATGGTCAATCATTACCCCTAGGTCCCTTTCGGCTGTGGTGCAAGTCAAGCTGTCACCCACGAGCCTGTGTGTATGTTGAGGGTTGTTTGCCCCCCAGATGGAGCGCCTTACACTTGGGAGTGGTAAACTTAATCTGGTTCTGGTCTGCCCAACTCTCTAGCTTGTCCAGGTCCAACTGTATCTGTAACCTATCTTCTGGAGTGACCGCACTGCCCCATAACTTGATGTCACCCATGAACATGGCCAGTGAGCTTTTCAGATCTGGCCCACAGAGCTGGACCATCCAGCATGCAGCTTTAATGGGAGACATACCCCCAATGGCAGCCAAGTGCCCAAGCAACACATAAGACATAGGGCCCAGGAACACCATAGCTGAACATCTCAGGGAGCCTAGTGAGAACAACAGTGCTTTTTCAGCACAGCAAGACATCCAGCATCATGAGGGCTTAGCTGATGTGGTGGGAAGTAGCCTCTATGCCAGGCCTTTTTCCACTGTACTTCTGGGGCTTTATTGATATAGCTCTAGGGCACTTGGCTGACTCCACAGGAAGAGGCCATGGTGCTCCTGGTGTAGCAAAACCCCCAGGTGTTCGTTTCTTTAATTTAAAAATACATTCCCTCCCCTTTCCTTAACAATTTCTGACTTTTTCTCTCCCTGTCTATTCCCTATAGATAAGTATAAGTGAGCTAAGACATAGGATAAACTTCAGCATTTTATTTTGGTAGTAAGCTGTATTTGTTTTGTTTTTTCTCCTTCTTTATATGTATAATTATGTTTATATTGATTTTTACTATTCTATATTACTGTTTTACTGATACTATGATTTAGGCCTACATATATAAGTTAGCATAAGTCACGTCAAGTTTCCATTTTGTTTTTCAAGTCTCCATCTTGTGTCCCCTGCCTGGGCATACCCTATTGTAACTCTTTTGTAACTGTGAGACTCATACCTGCCTCTCTTACATAACTTGGCTCCTGAATGACTGGGGATGAATGAGGGTGCCTGAGATACAATGGCAGTAGGTCTAAAAATAGCTCCTTCTGAATGACCGAGCCATCAACTGCATGACCCAGACTTCAGCCTGCATTGACCCTCCCTGGCTCAAGATTTGAAGGAGAAAGATCCCACCCAAGCCACCATTACAGACACCTGAAACTGCATGTCCTGACTTGAAATGCACATGCTCAGTGCACCAGCGGCTGGCCCTTGCCTGGGCAGGCCCCCTGCCACTGGAGTCACAGAAGGTCTGCCCCTATAAAAGGGGTAGTGAAGACAGACCCAGTGGGACGTCCTCTCCATCTGGACCAGCACCATGCCACACCACCTATCCACCCAGAGGCCCTGCTGGTGACCCCCCTCTGGACAACACCTGGGGTGCTGAGTCTCTACCTGCCAGGTCCTGGACTGGCTAGAGTGGGTATCCTGAGTGCTCGATCAGCATGGCAGGGTGGTCCAAGGGTATGATCTAACTCAGAGGTCCAGCCCTGTGCCATTCATTCGGTCCACGGAGAGGTCCTGCAGCACTCAATCAGCTATGGGGCTTGATGGGTTAGACAATCTTGATATAAGTAACAGGAAAAAGATTCATTTGTCTGTCTGTTAATATAGCTATGTATTTTAGCAATCTCTTCTATAGGTATGCTTTGGACCTGCAACTCTTGCTTTCCAGGAAAACACTTCAAGCACCAAGCACCAAGCCATTTTTAACACTCGATTGCTCTTCAGTTGCGTGTGTACAGCCCTCCTTGCTGGGTAAATGAGAAAGTGTTCTGTGTAGGGCCAGAATGAACAGATAAAGGCCTGAAAGTGTGTGACTATTAAAGCAGGTGGGCTTGGAAAGTGGGAGCCCTGGTTTCCAACTTGTACACCTGATCCTGGTAGGCCACAAAATGTTACAGTAGTTCTTATGTAATAAAGATTCAATGCAAGGTGTGAGTAGACAGCCTAAAGAAGAGGCCTGGCAGTTAGATGAGTTTTCTGGGAAAGAGGAGACCCAGATTCAAACCCACTGAGAATGAAAGGGGTTATTCTTTCAGAAAGTGCCCTATTAGTTACTAGCCTCAAAGGTGGGAGGCTTCTTATCCGCCGCTGTCTTACTTGCAACAGATTCCCCACGCAGGGTGCTCCTATTCCACAATGCAGTTGACTAAAATCCCAAAGTTTGCATAAGTGATTAAAGCTGCAGTTATGTGGGTTCAATTCTGAAGTTAGGTTCAGAAATGGGGAATGGGATGTTGCCCATGATGATCTCATTCTTACCATTATCTTTGCTAGAGGATGACTCACAAAAATCATAATACTCTTCACATGACTGACCCCTTGGGTGTCATGAAAGCTCCAAAGCAACCACACGCTGGTTGATATTTAGTACTAGAAGGAATAATCATCAGCTCCTTAGTTACATTCTTCTCATTTTATTTATCGTGTTCATTTGGTATCTAACAACTTAAACACTTCCTTTTATATCCTTTTGTCACGGCGGGGTCCTCGCAGAGGGCCGTGTGCTCCTTGAGGTCCCTTGCTCCGTGTCAGGCCGGCCCAAGGCACCCTCTAATTCTTGCCCGCCATGTCTTGCTGGAATATATATATATATATTAGTTGGGAGGCTACCTATGACTCCCTGGGCACAGCTACTTGGGACCTCTGTCCCCGCGGGTCTCTCG
>NW_005843089.1:187799-200505 GCF_000455745.1 Alligator sinensis
CCCTATGAGGCCTCCTCCAACCCCTACAGCCTCACCCAAGCCTCCGGTCTAATATGCAAGCCTGAACATAAACTAGAGCCTCCTGGCTAAACCATAGTGCCCAATCCTCTCAGGGCTATAGTGAGCTATACTTGCAAGTCAGGCTTCTTGCTATATCTCGGCCAAGGGCGCTCCTGCCTCTCCAGTTGCTGGCAGGGAACTACCAGCCTGGTCTCAGCCCTGGGCTTTATAAGGGCCAGGCCCTGCCTCCTACAGGCAGCTGGCTCTCCTTAGTTGCCCTGGCAACCCGCAGCTGGGCTCGTTACCCTGGCAACACTCAGCTGGGCTCGTTATGACCAGCCAGGGCGCTCTCTCTCTCCCTGGCAGTTTCTCCCCTCTAGGAGCAGAGCACCGAGGTGCTCTGTGACACCTTTATTTTCTACTTTATTATCTTTTTCTTAAAAACATATACCATAGAAGATTATCTTTTAAAAGCCTCCTAAATAATCAGCATTCTAGAAGAAAATTTCATTTTCATAAGTATATTTTATTTTATGTCATGATATTCATTGACTTCTACAACCTTCCATTATAGGTGATTTTATATCCTGAGTTTTAATGTGACTGGACATTCCCTTCTGATATAGTAAAGTAACATCCTATCAGACTGTAAGAAAACTATAATTTAATTGGGGAATTCTACTCCAAATATGATAATATAATAACACCAATAACTATCTTCATGAAAGAAGTTTCATTGATATATTGCTGAATTTATTATGTAGACTTAAAAAAAGTTATGTGTGGTAAAAAAGATGCAGATAAATATACATTCACTATGGCTTTATAGAGTTTTTGGGA
The DNA here is from genome assembly GCF_000455745.1 of Alligator sinensis. Classification (NCBI taxonomy): domain Eukaryota; kingdom Metazoa; phylum Chordata; order Crocodylia; family Alligatoridae; genus Alligator; species Alligator sinensis. The sequence goes on from NW_005843089.1 coordinate 188,640, forward strand.
ATCCCAGACATAATGTACTGGCAGATGATGAATGCTTGGGATGAAATTGTCCCATTCTTTTTTAGTAACCCTACAGCAGTTGTCACTTTAGGGTCAATCCAGTGCAAGAAGTCTGTGATCAACAGGTAGATAGATGGACAGTTAACCAGAGAGAGAGAAAGTAACCAGATTCTGGCATAAGCCCTAAAGGGAGTTGTTGCAGAAATATCATGGAAGTAAGCTTAGTACGCTAGCTAGCGAGATAGGGTCAGTTCACTTTGAGCAAACCATGATTCTGTAGTTGCTGATATACCTGTTTGTTTACAGATTTCTTTATCTAAATTAATCCAGCCAGCCCCATGGAAAGACATAACAGGACTGTGACTGCCCTGTTCATTTTTCTGAGGTTCACCTGCCAGCAGCAGCTTCAAGTTGTTCTCTTTATTTTATTCCTAAGCATTTACCTCTCATCACTCATGGGTAATGTTCTTATCGTTGTCATTGTCTTGGTGGACTCCCGGCTGCAAACTCCCATGTACTTCTTCATCTGCAACCTCTCAGTAGTGGAGATCTGGTACACCACTGTCACAGTGCCCAAGACGTTGGCCAGTTTCCTGGTGGAGAAGAGCATGATCTCTGTATCCAGCTGCATAGTCCAGTATTATTTTTGCTTTGCCCTTGCTGGCATTGAACTCTTTCTCCTGACAGTCATGGCTTATGACCGGTACTTAGCCATCTGCAACCCCCTGCGTTACTCCACCATCATGAGTCCCAGAACCTGCCAGAGCTTAGCTGTGGTATGTTGGCTCATGGGGTTCACCTGCCCAATGTTTCCATCTATCATGCTGGTCAAGATTTCCTTCTGCACCCCATTCAGGATTAACCATTTCTTCTGTGATGCTGATCAGCTCTTTAGACTCTCATGCTCTGACACCTATGCCATTCAGGGGGTGGGCTATGCTGTCAGCACTGTTGTCATTATGTCTGCTGTCCTCTTCACCATGGCCTCCTATGTCCAAATCATAGTCACCATTCTGAGGATGTCATCTGCTGCTGCCCAACAGAAAACATTTTCCACCTGTGCTGCACACCTATCTGTGGTTAGCATCTATTTTGGGACCCTCATCTTTATGTATGTGCGCCCCGCGGTGAAGTATGAATCAAATGCCAATGTGGTGGTATCTGTCTTCTACTCTATTTTAACACCACTGCTGAATCCAATCATATACACACTGAGAAATAAGGATGTGAAAGAGGCCCTGAAAAAAACTTTCTTGAGGGGTAAGGAATAAGTTTGGGAGTTCCTGAGTTCTCCTGGCTTCCCTATTCCTCATTTCAGGGCTCATGTACATGTTCATGAACATGCCTTAGTTACAGCACAGTTACTTTTGTTCTTGCTGAATGAAGTACTAACTATATGCACAGTAACTAGAGATAATGTTCAGTAGTGCCAGCACACAGATATTTGGTGACTCTTCCTGCACACTAGCCTAAAAACACCATGCAGTAGCATATTAACATGGTTTTTGACTGGCATGTTACTGGTCAGTGTTATTAGGCTACTTTGCAGTAAGCGTCTCATGTAGATGTGTCCTCAGACTCCTAAACTAAATCCATAAAGGGATTTTGCTTTATGTCAGCTGCAGCTCATATTCTAGTTAATAGACTAAAATATTTGGAACAATTCCCAAAGACTAGTGTGATAAATCTTTTTGGGGGGGGGGGGGGGGGGGGGGGGAAAGGTATTTTGCTTTATGTCAGCTGCAGCTCATATTCTAGTTAATAGACTAAAATACTTAGAACTATTCCCAAAGACGGGTGTGATCAATCTTTTTCGGGGGGTTTTGAACCGCAATTACTTGTTAGTAGAGTTATCGCAACTTGACCTTTTTAAAAAATGAGCACCAAACTTCAGATCTTCACGTAGATTTTGCCATGGTAGAACAGGTATAGCACGAAAAGTTGCATGCCTATCCGAATCTTTTAAAAAATCTCTCCTGATTTTTTTTGAAAATGTAAGTAATGGTGTTTAGGAATCCTGTAAATATTCGAAGGACTCAGCAACATATTTCGTTGAAGACCCAGTAAAGGAATAGGATATGGCATTCTCCATCAGGTTCTCCCAGTTTTAAGGTAAAATTTGGTACATGAAATGAACTTTCAAGCCCCCGTTCCTCACTAGATCAAGCAGAATTCTTCAGTTAATGAAGAAAATTAGTTCAAACAGTTGCAGCATTCTGAACTTGTACCAGAGCTGCTGTGCTATAGCAATGAAAGAGGCAAGCTTTCCTTTTTGGTGATATCTTTTATTGAACCAACTGCAGACTTGGGATAGGCATAGAGAAGCTTTGGGGTATGCTAGTACTCTTCATCTGAGCTGTGGGAGGGAAGCATACACAAGAGAGCTAAGTAGCAGATGGAACCAATGCTTGTGTCAGACTCCATGTTTGAGTGTGTTATAGTGAACCAGATTCTCACTTTGTGTGATATTATCTATTGCTCTAATATATATGTTACAAAATGATGCCTAGGGTATATCTTGTGTATGCTACATGTCATACCGATGTTGCCTTATAAACACACAAATATACATATGTACATGAGAAGGAATAACATACATTTTCCAAACTAAATTATGTAATTCTGACATGAAAGCCAAGAATGGTGTCTTGAAGTTTTTTCAAAATGAATAAAGTTGTAATATTCTTGTTTCTATTGTTATTCAGTGTGAAAATGCATCTTTTAATTTCCAAATCCCTATGAATAAGAAATTGTGAGTGTCCAGCACCTCCAGGTTTGATTTTGATCTGTGTTGTGGTCACTGTGAATTCCTGCATGTTCCCAGTGATCAGCAGTTTGGAGTTCAAAATCCAGCTTTCTGAAAGCCTTCACTTTTTAATTGAATAAATAAGGGGCTCCAGTGACAGATTAGCTTTTGTGCTGGAAAGCTTGTCTCAGACATCTCCAAACTACACTGTTGATCCAAAAAAAGTGCCCATAAAAAACCTTTGTTTCTCGCATATTTTAGCATGTGTAACTCTACGTAGCAGATACTTGGAGGATAATATACCACTTTTTTTATCAAACATCCCCAGGGCTCGTGTGTTGACCTATGTTAAGGAAGAATCAGGCTGAAATCTCTTTTTTTGTCTGAGGAGATATGAGCTTCCCATGAGAATTATCCAGCCTCCTAACCATGGTGGTTTGTTGGGATGGCATGAGACTCTAAATCTCCTGATGAATATGTTTAACTTTTTTTACAATCCTGAAATATTCATTGGTGCAGGGTCAGATCCTGTGCTCTCCTCTCTTCCAAGATAGCACCCTAAACAACGGGTTAGTGACAGAATCTCAAACCATCTCTCTCTACCCCGTTGAAGAGATAATTAGGCTATGATAAAGTGGAAAAGCTTCAGAAGTGTTGCTGGAAACTTTTCATGTATTTTCGTGTGGGATGGGTGGCACTGGATTCTTGATTTGGTCTGTGACATGCTGTTTCTGCCATTCCCACTTTTCCGTCTTGTTCATGTTGTAAGGTACCAAATGACGCTGATCCCTGCAGAAGACTGTTCCTCCATTAGGGGTGGTCTTGGGTAGTCTTGGTGTCCCATGAGTTGAGATCCGTGTTGTACTTTTTTAAGTTGGCCTTCAGGACGTGCCTTAAGTGCTTTCTCTGCCCTCCTCATGAACATATGCCTTGGCTGTGCTGGGAAAATAAAACTTGCTTCACGAGTCCAGAGTTGGACATCCAGATGTCATGGCTGACCCAATGAAGTTTATGTGAGATGATCATCACTTTGATGCTCATGGTGTTGGTTTGTGAGAGGACTCTAATGCTGGTGTAGCTGTCTTCCCGCTGGATTCTGAGGATCTTCTGCAGGCATTCATGGAACTTTCCCAACGACTGTAAATGCCTCCTATACGCTGTCCATGTCTCAGTGCAGTACAGCAAGTTGGGGATCACCACTGTTTGATAAATCATGAACTTGTTTTTGGGCATGATGTCACAGTCTTGCAACACTCATTTCATCAGGCATCCAAAGGCAGCACTTGCACATTTGAAGTGATGTAGTATTTCTTTGTCAATGACAGCCTTTTGTGAGAAATGCCTTCTGAGGTATGGGAAATATTCAATGTTCTCTAGAGTCTCACCATGACTATAAATTACCAGAGATGGGGACTTTTCATTAGGAAGTTTTTGGTGGAGGACCTTGGACTTATGAAAGTTAAGCATCAGCCCCATTTTCTTGAATGCCTCGGTAAAGATGTTGATGATTGCCTAAAGATCTGCATCTGAGTGAGCACACGCTACAGCATGATCAGCCTACTGGAATGCAATGATTGCGGTTGGCGCGGTATTGGTTGTGGTTTGGAGTCGGCTGAGGTTAAACAGCTTACCATCCATTTAGTAGTTTAGCTCCATTCCAGCTGGAACCTTGTTGGTGGTCAGAAGTAGAAGGAGAAGGTTCAGGAGGGTTCATGCAATGATCTTTCCTGTGGTGGGCAGCCAGGCAATCCCTCTGTAATTTCCATAGTCAGACTTGTGTCCTTTCTTGAAGCTTGTCACAATCATGGCATCCGTGAGGTCATCTGGGATTTCCTCATCATTCCAGATCCTTAAGATGATGGCATGGAGCTTTGAAGTTTTCTCCACCCCTCTTCCCCCTTCTTGAAGATTTCCATGGGGATCCCAACCACTCCAGATACCTTGTCATTCTTCATCTGCTTGATGGCTTTCCTCACCCCATCAAGGGTTGGAGGGATTTTGAGATCATCTCTGCCTGGGTGTTGCAGGATGGAGTTGAGAATACTTTAATCAACAGCAGAGCGTTAATTGAGAATGTCTTCAAAATACTCCTTCCCGTGGGTTTATATGTCTCATCTTTCCTTGATCAGGTCTCTTCTATACTTCGGTCTCAAGGGGGCTGACCCCTGGGTGCTCACACTGTCTATGGCTTTGGTGGCCCTGAAAAAAATCACTCGTATATGTCAGTGAGATGTTGAATCTCTATTGCTTTCTATCCCCAACTTTTGTTCTTCATATTGCGGGTTCTCCTTAGGACATCTCCCTTCGCATGCTGGAGATTCAATTTCTTTTGCTTGAAGTTGGCATCTTTTTGCCAAGCACAAAAAGCCTTGCCCTTGTGATTGATCATAGAATCATAGAAAATTATGGTTGGAAGGGACCTCAGGAGGTCATGTAGTCCAAACCCCTCCTCAAAGCAGGACCAGCCCCAATTAGATCATTCCAGCCAAGGCTTTGTCTAGCCAGGTCTTAAAAACCTCCAAGGATGGAGTCTACAACCTCTCTGGTTTTATGTGGGGCCAGAATGAACAGAGACAGGCTTGGAGGCGTGTGGCTATTAGGACAGGATGACATGGAAAGTGGGAGCCCTGGTTTCCAACCTGGGCCCCTGATCCTGGTAGGCCAGAAACTTTTCCAGTAGGTCTTATCTAATGAAGATTAAATGCAAGGTGTGGGTGGACAGTCTCAAGAAGAGGTCTGGCAGTTAAACCAGTTTTCTGGGAAAGAGGAGACCCAAATTCAAACCCACTGAGAATGAGAGGGGTTATTCTCTCAGGAAGTGCCCTAATAGTAAGTTACTGGGCTAGAAGGTGGGAGGCCTCTCTCCCCGCATTGTTTTATTTTCAATTGGTTCCCATGCAGGGTGCTCCTATTTCATGACGGGGTTGAATAGCACCCCAAACTCTGCATAACTGACAAAATTGACGTTATGTGGGTTCAATTCTGAACCCCTGAGCTAGGTTCAGAAAGGAAGAAGGGGATCTGGTCCATGATGATCTCATCCTTTCCATTATTCTTTCTAGATGATGTCTCACAAAAATCATAATACTCTTCAGATCACTGCTCCCTTGGGTGACACCAAAATCCCAAGGCAACCACACACTGGCTTGTTATTTAGTATGAGAAGGAACAGTTACCTGCTCCCCAGTTAAATTATTATAATTTTCTTTAAAGTGTCCATTTGGAATCTAACATCTTAAATCCTTTCTTTTCTATCCTTCTTTTCTATTTCTTGTTCTTTTTCTTAATGATTCTGTGCATTAGATTTTTATCTTTGAAAAGCCTCCTAAACAACCAAAATCCTAGAAGAAAAGTCCATATTCATTATTCTATTTCATGTTATTTGACTTATTTTATTTTATTTCATTTTATGACATTTATTGATCTCTAAAAAGTTCTTTCATAGGTGATTTTGTATTCTGACTTGTAATCTGACTCTGGAATTTCCCTTCCCTTCTGAGCAAATGTCATCCTATCAGATAGTAAGTACAGTTTAATTTCAATGGGGAATTCTACTTAAAAATGATACTAGAATAAAATTCCCATTTATCCCGCAAAATAAGTTTTATCAAAATGTTGCTGAATGTCTTATGCAGACTGAAAACAAGCTATGTATGTTAAAAGAGCTACACAGAAAGGTGTATTTACAATGACTTTATAGAGTGTTTTGGGATCCTAGAAATAAGGTACTGGGAGATGATACATGGCGGACATGAAATGTTTCATTCTTTTTTAGTAACCCTACATTAGTTGTAACATTCCTGTCAATACAATGCAATAAGACTGTGAGCAATAAATTGATAGACAGGCAGCTAAGCAGGCAAACAGAAAGTAACTGGATTCTGGGATAAGTCCTAAAGAGGGTTGTTGCAAAAATATCTTGGAATTGAGGTTGGGATGTTAACTAACTAGATATGATGAAATGGCAAATCGGGCTTCTGCAGTCGCTGATATACCTGTTTGTTTATAGATTTAATTTTCCAAGTGAATCCAGACTATCCCATGGAAAGAGTAAATAGGACTGTGACTGCTGAATTCATCTTCCTGAGGTTTACCTCCCAGCCACAGATCCAGGTTGTTCTCTTTATTTTGTTCCTACTCATTTACATCTTATCCCTCATGGGTAACATTCTTATCATAATCATTGTCTTGGTGGACTCCCGGCTGCAAACTCCCATGTACTTCTTCATCTGCAATCTATCAGTAGTGGAGATCTGGTACACCAGTGTTACAGTGCCCAAGATGTTGGCCAGTTTTCTGGTGGAGAAGAGCACGATTTCTGCCTCTAGCTGCATAGCCCAGTATTACTTTTTCTTTTGTCTTGGTACCATTGAGCTCTTTCTTCTCACAGTCATGGCTTATGACCGGTACTTAGCCATCTGCAACCCTCTGCGTTACGCCACCATCATGAACCCTAAGACCTGTCAGAACTTGGCTATGGTATGCTGGCTCATGGGGTTCATCTGCCCAACGTTTGCATCCATCATGCTGGCCAGGCTTTCCTTCTGTACCCCAAACAGGATTAACCATTTCTTCTGTGATGCTGATCAGCTCTTTAGACTCTCATGCTCCGAAACCTATGCCATCCAGGGGGTGGGCTATGCTTTCAGCACTGTTGTCATTATGTCTGCTGTCCTCTTCACCATGGCCTCCTACGTCCAAATCATAGTCACCATTCTGAGGATGTCATCTGCTGCTGCCCGACAAAAGACATTTTCCACCTGTGCTGCACACCTTTCTGTGGTCAGCATCTATTTTGGAACCATCATCTTCATATATGTGCGCCCAACGGTGAAGTATGAATCAAATGCCAATAAAGTGGTATCTGTTTTTTACGCAGTGATAACGCCACTGTTGAACCCAATCATATACACACTGAGAAACAAGGATGTGAAAGAGGCCCTGAGAAAAACTTTCTTGAGGGGTAAGGGTTAAATTTAGGAATTCCTGAGCTTGCCTGAGTTTCCTATTACTCTTTTCAGACTCCTGTGTTTTTCCATTCCTGTACTTAATCTTATGGTCCCAGCATGTTTCCTTTGATCAAGTGCCATTACTTAACCTTGCTGGGTTTTTGGTTATAGTCATGTTGATCTAAAGATATAGGCAGCTAAGGTTTTTTAGTAGGTGTGATATCTTTTATTAGACCAACTGAGTATTTGGAAACATCTCTCGGCAAGCTTTTGGGCACAAACACTCTTCTTCAGGCATAGGGAGTCTCCTGAAGAAGGGTGTTTGTGCCCAAAAACTTGCTAAGAACTTTTTCCTAACTACTCAGTTGGTATAATGAAAGATATCACATCTGCTCAAAAACCGTACAGTACTTAACTTTGGTTCCGTCAAGACAGACAGAAAGATGTATGATAAAAGGACCCTTGAATGATGGTACACCTAGTTCTGGGCGTATGATTGGGAAAACATAGTAGGGCCTGGCTTTCACAGAGTGAGTATTAAGAATTTTCTGTCAGGTGCCTTATTTCTGATGCACTGAAAAGTCAAGGCATCTCTGAACCTGCACTCCATCAACATGGAGTAGACATACTTTTAGGGGAATGGATGTAGCTATACATCTACAGCCAGATCCTTGGATACGGCAGAATGACATATCTCAATTTTGGGTAAAAAATAATAAAAGTTAGCCCTCGCTTTAACTAAATCCATGAAGGCATTTTGCTTTCTGTCAGCTGCAGCTCATATTATAGTGTATAGATTAAAATAGTTGGAATGGTTCCCAAAGAATACTATGATCAATCTTTTCTCTTTCTTTGAGGTGCAATTTAATGTATTGTTTGTAGTATTATCACAACCTGCCTTTTTAAAAAATGAGCCATACAGTTAAGATCTTTACATAGATTCTGATATGGTAGAACAAGTATAAAATGAAAAGATGAATTCTTATCAGAGTCTTTTAAAAAATCTTGCCTGATTCCCACCCCTCCCCACCAAAAAAAAAAAAATTAACTGTGTTTCAGAGTCTGTAAAATACCATGGCTGGACTCAGCAAAAAATGACATTGTAAACCCACTGAAGGAATGGAGTGTGGCATTCTGCATCAGGTTCTCCAAGTATTATGATAAGATTTGGTACATCAACTGAAATTTCAAACACATGTTCCTTACTAAATCGAGGCAACATTTTTCATTGTCAAGATACTGAAGAAACAGAGCAGTTCAAAATTGGCAGCATTCTACATTTTTACCAGAACTTGCATGCTATTACAATGAGAGAGGCAAGATTTCTTTGGGTGATATCTTTTATTGAAAGAACTGCATGGTTGGGATAGACATAGGCGAGCTTTTGGATATTCCAGCACCCTTCCTCTGACCTTTGGGAGCGAAGCAAATACAGCAGAGCTAAGTGGCAGATGGAAAAAATGCTTGTGTCAAACTCCATGTTTGAGCATGTTATAGTAAACCAGTTTATCACTGTGTGTCATATTATGCTCAGTTATAATATATACGTTACAAAGTAATGCCTACAGTACATCTAGTACATATAAAATATTTATGATATTGCATTATGAAGTGGTGAGAGAAAAACAAATACCTCTGGAAGAGAACCAAGTACAGCAGAACTAAGTGGCAGATGGCACACAAGCTTTTGTAACACTCCATGTTTGACTGTTATAGTAAATCAGTTTCTCACTTGGCATCATCCTTTCTGCTGGTATGATATGTTACAAAATAATGCCTACAGTACATGACAGGCAATTCTGATCTTGTATTATAAATACATAAATATATGATGAAAGATAACTTGTTTTTTCTTCTTTTGAAAACATCTGCAAAGTGGACTCCATTAAATGAGAAGTACTTAGAAAAGGACCTCCATCGCAGGTAGAAAAATGGGCAACAGCTGCCACTTTGAAAAAGGGCAGTTCTTCATGGGATTTTCTTTGAAAGATTATTACACCTCAGCCAAGAAGGATATTCCACTCATGAAGAATCTAGACAAAAAAAGATCATCCATAAATCTGTCCATCTTCCCGTCCGTCCATTCATCCAGTGAAAAAGATTCATAGTTCATAGTTGGTAGGGTCAGAAAGGACCTGAGCAGATCATTAAGTCTGCCCCCCTGCCATGGCAGGAAAGAGTACTGGGCTCAAACGACCCCGGCAAGGTGTTCATCCAGCCTCCTCTTAAAGACCCCCAGGGTAGGAGCCAGCACCACTTCGCTTGGAAGTTGGTTCCAGGTCCTAGCCGCCCTGACAGTGAAGTAGCGCCTCCTGGCGTCTAGCCTGAATCTACCCTCTGCCAGCTTGTGACCGTTATTTCTTGTCACTCCTGGTAGTGCTCGGGGGAACAGGGACTCCCCCAATACCTGCTCATCCCCTCTGACTAGTTTGTAAATGGCCACCAGATGCCACCTCAGTCTTCTCTTGTGGAGGCTAAACAGGTTCAGGTCCCTTAACCTCTCTTCGTAGGGCCTGCCCTGCTGCCCCCTGATCATGCGCGTGGCCTCCTCTGGACCCTCTCCATGTTGTCCACATCCCTCCTGAAGTGCGGTGCCCAGAACTGGACACAGTACTCCAACTGCAGCTTGAGCAGTGTTGCATAGAGGGGGAGGATCACCTCCTTGGACCTGCTCGAGATGCATCTGTGGATGCATGACAAGGTGCGGTTGGTCGCCCTGACCGTGTCCCCACACTGTCGGCCCATGTTCATTTTGGCATCAATAATGACTCCAAGATCCCTTTCTGCCTCTGCGCTGACTAGAAGGGAGTTCCCCAGCCTGTAGGTATGCTGCTGGTTCTTCCCCGCCAGGTGCAGCACCTTGCACTTGTCAGTGTAGAGAACCATCCTGTTCTCATCCGCCCACCCCTGTAACCTGTCTATACGTGATTGCAGCCAATTCCTCCCTTCTAGCGTGCCCCCTTCTCCCCACATCTTAGTGTCATCTGCAAAATTGAACAGGGTGCTTTTTACACCACCATCCAAGTCACGGATGAAGATGTTGAACAGTGCGGGCCCAAGGACTGAGCCCTGGGGGACCCCACTGCCCACATCTCTCCAGGTTGAAAATGACCCATCCACCACCACTCTCTGGTTGTGGCCCTCCAGCCAGTTAGTGACCCGTTTGGCTGTGTAGGTGTCGACGCCACAGTCCCCTAGTTTTTAATGAGAATGGGGTGGGAGACAGTGTCAAAAGCCTTCCTAAAGTCCAGAAAGACTACATGCACTGCTACACCTGCATCTAAGGATTTTGTGACCTGTCAATTGAGGATGAATGATTTGTCATAGTCTAGTATTGAAACCAATTAATTTATGGAATAAGATCTGATTTATGGACTTAGCCAACATTTGCATATGGGACAAGATGGTCCCATAATATGAGGCCGACAAGGTAGGCAGCCTGCCATCCTACGTATTTCTATTGTCCCCATGCCTTCACTTTACCCTATTTATAAATCATTTCCTTTCCTCAAACTGAATCAAGGTCTGACACCCTTCAGGCATGAAGAGTATCTGACTTCTCAAGAAAACCCAGGAACTTCTCCACCAGGAAATGGAGAAGCAAGTGATATAAAAATAAAACCTCTCCCGGCAGCTCCAGGTGATATCAGAATCCCTTTGTGTTTGCTAGTCACTGTACAAAAGCTTTGGGTCAATGTGCATGGCAGACTAGTGTCATATAGTGATACCTCCGTTTTAAAACGCAAGTTTGAGTACCACAAGTCGTGCGTCCCTATTAGCTTGGTGCTCCTCCTGGTTGAATTAGCCCTGCTGAGGAAATAGGGATGATAACCTGAATGGAGTACTCAGCTAATACAGCTATAATGCTTCCTGTATTTCAGTGAGCTATCATTTCTCTTCATGGTACTGCATTTTGCCCTGTAACTTTACCCTTAGTGAAAGATAATTCCAGCCCTGGATTTCCCACAGTGGGAGCTGACATGAGACCCTGGAATTTAAAGGGAAACAGAAGTGCTCGAAGGCAAAATAACTTGCTTCTACTCACAGACAAGGGAAGAGAACCTAGATCATTTGGCTCTCTAACTGATGACATATCAATTAAAATACACCCTCTGCCAGGGTACAGGCAAGTGCACATTTGTAGTTGCTTTAAAAGGGGAGGGGGAGCAGC
>NW_005843089.1:200515-210519 GCF_000455745.1 Alligator sinensis
TGTTTGTTGCGACTGTAACATCTGGAGTGCCAGGGAAAGATCTTCTTTGGCAATCTCTCCCAGTCAAGGATTTTTGCCTTCCATGATTTTTCTATCTGTGGGTCCAGATATGGCTGACGGAGTTGATTCAGGATTGTCGGACTCTGTTGCAACTCGGGCTTAACTGGCCTTGATACTCAGAGCTGCAGGGTTACAACTTCAGATGACGTATATCAATGTTTCCCTGTTTCATCTCTTGATCTACAACAGTGGTCTCCAATTTTTTAAGCACAAGATCACTTTTTCTATTAAAGTGCAACCCAGGATCTACCTGAGCCACAACCCCAGCCCACGCAGTGGTGGGACACACATGGCTTCACACCACTCCCGGGACAGCTGCAGCGGGGCTCAGGGCTCAGAGACCAGTGCACAGAAGCAGCAGCCTCTGCCCCTCGCACAGATCGGGGGCTCATCCCTCTGGGCCTCTGCTGGGGTGTGCAGTGGTGGGAGGCCCCCCGTGCCTCTGGATGAGCTACCTGGGCTCTGACTGTCCCATCTCCCAGCCTGGTTGGGCCCCACTCACCCCAGCCCCTGCCAATGTCCCTGCTTCTGCCTCACTCCCTCCCTCATCACAGGGGCCTTGATCTGAGCCTCCCACCCCTTCTCTCCCTCACAGACTGACCTGCTGGGTGGGGTGGGGTGGGGTGGGGTGGGATGTGTGCATGGGCATGCATGCCTACACTCAGCCTCCAGTCAGCTCTCAGAGGCTCCAGGATCGATGAATCAATTGTGATCTACTGGTTGATGACTACTGATCTAGAATAACTTAAACCACAGGAACATCTGACTCAAGCTCAGGGTCAGCAATTCAGAGTGCTGGTTGGACTGTAGGATAGCACCTATGAGTGCTGGTTTGGTTGCGGGATCTTTGTGTTGAAGTTCGGGGAGTGGGGGGGAGTCCTGAACATCTGGTCGGGTTTCTAAGGTATGTGATTCTCAGGAATAGCAGGTCTCCTTGTTGGGTGGGAAAAAAGAACAGCAAGCCAGACTGGTAGGTGAGCACTCAGAGACATATAGTCAGGTTGTTGGGTGCTTTATTCCAGATGTGTACATGGCATCACACATTTGTGGAACACAAGGTCTTGATCATCCTTTAGAGATCTGCTCCCGGGCCCTCCATTCTCTATGAGGCTTCAATCCCAACATAGTGGCCAATGGCCATTTCACTTCAGTGGTCTTGTTCAGTGTTACCTTTTGTGACCCATTGGTGGGAACACTTGCATACCAATTTCTGCTGAGAGCTATGGTTGATTTTTTCCCCATTTCTAAATTACACAGGCAGTGCTGCATGTGCCTGAAAGCTGTCAGAATTTGCTCCCTCCACTGGTGGATTGGCAGTTTTCCCTGCTTATCAACCCACCTAGGCATGTGTCCTGAACAGACTGGAGACCACAATACCTGTCTACATGGACCTAAGCAGAATGGTCTATAGGGTTCTCTGTATCAGCCACTATCAAAGCAGGCCCCAGAGACTGCCCCCACAGACTTCACAGCTAAGAGCCAGGCACTAGAGGCAGGCTGTATGGACTCAGTGCCTCTGCCTAAAGCTGAGGAGAAGAATTGGTTTGGGGATATATTTTATTGGCCCAGGAGAGTAGTTGGAAGAGAAGTTAGACTCCACAGCTAGGGACAGAAGTTACACATAAACTGGTTTAAGTGATCAGAAACTGGTTTAAACCTGTAACAGAACAAAAGCTCAGTGCAAGTAAACCAGTTTAAAAATGGCTGGAACTGGTTTAAGATAAGCCTGGTTGAATGAAGTATCAGACTTAACTGGACCTGGTCCTGGCCGCAGGCGACGACCTGGTAAGAGGCCTCCAGGTTCTTGACCACCTGGGCAATAGTGATCATCGCGTGCTGGAATTCACCATCCAGCGTATTGTGTCAAGGGCCCGCAGTAAGGTGGTAGCCCTAGACTTCAGGAGGGCCAACTTCAGTGAGATGAGGAGATTAGTGGGAGAGGAACTGGGGTCCTTGAGGGCAGAGGAACTCAGCGTCCAAGAGGAGTGGTCGTTCCTTAAGGAAACGATACTCGGGGCCCAAGGGGTGTCCATCCCGACAAGAAGCAAAGGGGGCAGGAGTGTCCAGAAGCCCCCCTGGCTCACCAAGGGTGTCCGGGAATGCCTGCTTGCCAAAAAGGCGGTGTACGCCCGGTGGAAGGGGGGTGTAATCTCCAAAGAGGAGTATACCTCCTCTGCTCGGGCCTGCAGGCGGGCTGTTAGGAAGGCCAAGGCGGATATAGAGCTCGGATTAGCGTCCAGGATTAAGGATAACAAAAAGTCCTTTTTCAAATATATTGGGAGGATGAAGAAGGCGCCGGGTAATGTGGGGCCCCTGCAGGATATGCGGGGCAATCTGGTGGTTGCGTCAGAGGATAAAGCGGACCTCTTTAACCAATTCTTCACCTCCGTTTTCTTGTGCAGGGACCGGGACTTCCCTGCTGTGATAGAAGCCGGACGCGAGGGGATCGCCTTCAGACCTCAGGTTGGGGAGGACCGGGTTAGAGAGCTTCTGGAGGGGCTGGACGCGTTCAAGTCAGCGGGTCCGGATGCTCTCCACCCCAGGGTGCTGAGGGAGCTGGCTGGGGTTATTGCAGGGCCCCTGGCACGGCTCTACGAGCGATCGTGGTGCTTGGGCCAGGTGCCAGACGATTGGAAGGTAGCTAATGTGGTCCCCATCTTCAAAAAAGGGAAAAGGGAGGACCCGGGCAATTATAGGCCCGTCAGTCTTACCTCAATCCTGGGGAAACTCTTTGAGAAGATCATCAAGGAGCACATTTGTGATGGGCCGGCATCAGAAATGATGCTCAGGGGCAATCAGCATGGATTTATTAGGGGGAGATCATGTCAGACCAACCTGATTGCCTTTTATGATCAGGTCACAAAGGCCATGGACGCAGGTGTCGCGGTGGATGTAGTCTTTCTGGACTTCAGCAAGGCCTTTGACACCGTCTCTCACCCCATCCTAATTAGTAAACTAGGCGACTGTGGCATAGATGCCTACACGGTCAGATGGATTGCAGATTGGCTGAAGGGTCGCACTCAGAGGGTGGTGGTGGATGGATCATATTCGACTTGGGGGGAGGTGGGTAGTGGAGTCCCTCAGGGCTCGGTCCTGGGCCCTGCGCTGTTCAATGTCTTCATCAGCGATCTTGATGTTGGGGTGGAGAGCAACCTGTTTAAATTCGCTGATGACACCAAAATTTGGGGGGAGGTGAGCACGCTAGCAGGGAGAGAGAGATTGCAGAAGGATCTGGATAGGTTACAGGGGTGGGCAGACAGGAACAGGATGCGTTTCAATACGGACAAGTGCAGGGTGCTGCACTTGGGTAGTAGGAACCAGCAGCACACTTATACGATGGGGAACTCCCTACTTGAGAGCACGGAGGCGGAAAGGGATCTTGGTGTCATTATTGACTCCAAGATGAACATGGGCCGACAATGCGAGGTCATGGTTGGCAGGGCTAACCGGACCTTGTCGTGCATCCACAGGTGCATCTCGAGTAGAGCCAGGGAGGTGATCCTCCCCCTCTATGCGACGCTGGTCAGGCCGCAGCTGGAGTATTGTGTCCAGTTCTGTGCGCCCCATTTCAGGAGGGATGTGGACAACATGGAGAGGGTCCAGAGGAGGGCCACCCGCATGATCCGGGGACAACAGGGCAGACCCTACAGTGAGAGACTGCGGGACCTGAACCTATTCAGCCTCCACAAGAGAAGGCTGAGGGGGGACCTGGTGACCGTCTATAAACTCACTAGGGGGAACCAGAAGGGTTTGGGGGAGACGCTGTTTCCCCTAGCCCCTGCTGGCATAACAAGGAATAATGGGCACAAGTTGATGGAGAGGAGGTACAGATTGGACATCCGAAAAAACTACTTCACAGTCAGGGCGGCTAGGAGCTGGAACCAACTTCCAAGGGAGGTGGTGCTGGCCCCTACCCTGGGGATCTTTAAGAAGAGGCTGGATACTTACCTGGCTGGACTCATTTGAGTCCCGTTTTTGTTTTTAGGGCTTTTTGTTGTTCTCCCGCCCTGGCGGGGGGGCGGGCTAGAAGATCTATTAGGTCCCTTCCGACCCTAAAACTATGAAACGATGAAACTATGATTTGGGTCAAACTGATTTATGAAACTTCTATCCCAGATCTCTTCCTAGTTTAAGTTAACTCATAGTCCCCCAGCATCCCAGCATGCTTTGCAGCTCTGTGTTGGGCTGTGCTGTCTTCTCCAGAGAGCAGGGCTGGGCCTGCCCCTCTGCTCCCTAGCTGGACAAGTGAGAGCTGGCTGATAAGAAGATGCGGGGTGGCAAGCACATCTGGGGACAAAGTCCAGTGTCCAGTTGACGGCGGGGTGCCCCCCCCACCCACAGGCAAACTCTGGCTGGGGTCTCAGGTCTGTGGCCAGGGAGTGGGGTTTAAACACCCCTTCCCCCACTCAAACTTACACCTGGCTGCAACTTTGGACTACAAATCCCAGAGGCAAGCGGAAGCAGGAAGACGAAGTGATGAGCAACCCTGCATAGTCCTGCTGCTGTAAGTCTGGACTTAAAATCCCAGAGACCTTGGGGGCAGCAGGGAGAGGAAGTGAAGACAACCGGGGAGCCATGCTGTAGTGCCCCCCTGGCTTCTGGCCTGAGCTACTGCCGGCATGTGGCTGCATTCCTGTTCAATTGTTTCAATTTAATCTGTGCAGTTTATACAAATCTGCAAAGACTGAATTGATTCATCCTTGGGCGTTTTGATTGCCTGTACCTAGCCCAAATGCTTTTCCTCAGTCTGCCTATGAGAAACAGTCTGACACCCCTGGAACTCACAAAAGACCTCCTCATCCTGGAGGTGCGAAAGTACACTTGGCACCCACAATTCAAATGAAATTCTTCCCTCAGTGTCTATGTTTGTGGTGATCGCAGTCATATATCTTGAAACTTATGGCTACTAAATAGCTAGAGGCCTGGTTCTATTCCACCTTTCAGGCAGGTAAATGTAGAATCCTGTCTCACCGAGTGGATAACCAAAGCCCAGCGTGCTATCAAGTCTGAGCTCCCCAACTGAACTGTAGGACTGATTCTATTCCTCCCTCTGGATTCATAGCTGTCCCTATTATATCAATTGGTAGATCGGGGCAGGCAATATAAGGCCTTCGGGCCAGATCTTGCCCTCCAAGCACTTTCATTGGGCCTGCAGAAACCACCAACAAATTGTGCCCCTCCCTGCCCTTCCACCCATGAGGGTGGGAGCAAGGTGCCCACATGTACACCCACATCCAAACACACCCTATTGCCTCACTCCTACCCTCGTGGGCAGAAAAGACCTGCCTGGCCAACGTGCAGCTTCTGCATGGGGCTGCTTTTGCTGCATCCCCCAGGAATGTGGTCTGCTTCCCAGGTCTCCTGCTATCTCCAGGAAGCAGGTGGGAAGTGGCGGGGGTGGAGCTGCAGCTGGGCAGGAGTGCTGAGCTTGGGGATGGGGCTGGTGGCAGCACAGAGCCCGCACTCAAGTGGGGGATGGCAGTGCAGAGCTTGGTTGGACAGCGTGTAGGTGTGAGGGAGGGTTGGGGGTGTGGGGACCTTCCCACACTCACCCCATGGTGTGCATCCCCAGCAGGACGTGGCAGCAGCAGTAGCAGCAGCAGGTGGGGCACTCAGGGCACAGGTGCCCCATGGGGCACAGCTCCAGCCAGTGCTGCACATTGCAGCTAGCGGTGCAGCCTCCAGCGGGGCATCTGTACTGCTGGCACTCCCTGCCACTCATGCAGCCCCTGCACTCGCACAATACAGGAGGGAAGCCCCACATACTGGAGCCAGCTGCCTTCCCTGCTGGGGTTGTGCGGCACAGAGAGAAGCCTCAGGCTAACCTGTGCCCCTGATCCTCACAACTGAGAAACTACCCGAGTAGTTCTTATCTAATGAAGATAAAGTGGAAACTGCAGGTTGACAGCCCCAAGAAAAGGGCTGGCAGTTAGACCAGTTTTCTGCAGAAAAGTGATCCAGATTCAAACCCACTGAGAATGAGAGGGGTTATTATCTCAGGAAGTGCCCCAATCTGTAAATTATTGGACTCAAAGGTGGGAGGCCTCTCTTTCTCCACTGTCTCACTTGCAACAGATTCCCATGCAGGGTGCTCCTATTCCACGATGCAGTTGACTACAATCCCAAAGTTTGCATAACTGACTCAAGCTGCAGTTATGTGGGTTCAATTCTGAAGTTAGGTTCAGAAAGGGGGAATGGGAGGTTGCCCATGATGATCTCATTCTTACCATTATCTTTGCTAGAGGATGACTCACAAAAATCATAATACTCTTCACATGACTGACCCCTTGGGTGTCATGAAAGCTCCAAAGCAACCACACACTGGTTGTTATTTAGTATTAGAAGGAATAATCATCAGCTCCTTAGTTACATTCTTCTCATTTTATTTATCGTGTTCATTTGGTATCTAACAACTCTTAAACACTTCCTTTTATCTCCTTTTTTTTTCTACTTCATTTTCTTTTCCTTAAAAACATATACCATAGAAGATTCCGAGATAATCAGCATTCTAGAAGAAAATTTCATTTTCAGAACTAAATTTTATTTTATGTCATGATATTCATTGACTTCTACAACCTTCCATTATAGGTGATTTTATATCCTGAGTTTTGTGTTACTCTGGACATTCCCTTCTGATATAGTAAAGTAACATCCTATCAGATTGTAAGTAGACTATAATTTAATTGGGGAATTCTACTCCAAAAATGATGATGTAATAAAATCAATATTTATTCTCATGAAATAAGTTTCAATGATATATTGCTGAATTTATTATGTAGACTTAAAACAAGCTACGTGTGGTAAAAAAATGCAGCTACATATAAATTTACCATGGCTTTATAGAGTTTTTGGGAATCCCAGACATAATGTACTGGCAGATGATGAATGCTTGGGATGAAATTGTCCCATTCTTTTTTAGTAACCCTACAGCAGTTGTCACTTTAGGGTCAATCCAGTGCAAGAAGTCTGTGATCAACAGGTAGATAGATGGACAGTTAACCAGAGAGAGAGAAAGTAACCAGATTCTGGCATAAGCCCTAAAGGGAGTTGTTGCAGAAATATCATGGAAGTAAGCTTAGTACGCTAGCTAGCGAGATAGGGTCAGTTCACTTTGGGCAAATCATGATTCTGTAGTTGCTGAAATACCTGTTTGTTTATAGATTTCTTTATCCAAATTAATCCAGCCAACCCCATGGAAAGACATAACAGGACTGTGATTGCT
The DNA here is from genome assembly GCF_000455745.1 of Alligator sinensis. Classification (NCBI taxonomy): domain Eukaryota; kingdom Metazoa; phylum Chordata; order Crocodylia; family Alligatoridae; genus Alligator; species Alligator sinensis. Next base: position 207,798 of record NW_005843089.1, read on the forward strand.
GAGTTCATTTTTCTGAGGTTCACCTGCCAGCAGCAGCTTCAAGTTGTTCTCTTTATTTTATTCCTAAGCATTTACCTCTCATCACTCATGGGTAATGTTCTTATCGTTGTCATTGTCTTGGTGGACTCCCGGCTGCAAACTCCCATGTACTTCTTCATCTGCAACCTCTCAGTAGTGGAGATCTGGTACACCACTGTCACAGTGCCCAAGATGTTGGCCAGTTTTCTGGTGGAGAAGAGCATGATCTCTGTATCCAGCTGCATAGTCCAGTATTATTTTTTCTTTTCCTTTGCTGCCATCGAACTCTTTCTCCTGACAGTCATGGCTTATGACCGGTACTTAGCCATCTGCAACCCCCTGCGTTACTCCACCATCATGAGTCCCAGAACCTGCCAGAGCTTAGCTGTGGTATGTTGGCTCATGGGGTTCACCTGCCCAATGTTTCCATCTATCATGCTGGTCAAGATTTCCTTCTGCACCCCATTCAGGATTAACCATTTCTTCTGTGATGCTGATCAGCTCTTTAGACTCTCATGCTCTGACACCTATGCCATTCAGGGGGTGGGCTATGCTGTCAGCACTGTTGTCATTATGTCTGCTGTCCTCTTCACCATGGCCTCCTATGTCCAAATCATAGTCACCATTCTGAGGATGTCATCTGCTGCTGCCCAACAGAAAACATTTTCCACCTGTGCTGCACACCTATCTGTGGTTAGCATCTATTTTGGGACCCTCATCTTTATGTATGTGCGCCCCGCGGTGAAGTATGAATCAAACGCCAATGTGGTGGTATCTGTCTTCTACTCTGTTTTAACACCACTGCTGAATCCAATCATATACACACTGAGAAACAAGGATGTGAAAGAGGCCCTGAAAAAAACTTTCTTGAGGGGTAAGGAATAAGTTTGGGAGTTCCTGAGTTCTCCTGGCTTCCCTATTCCTCATTTCAGGGCTCATGTACACCTTCATGAATTTGCCTTAGTTACAGCACAGTTACTTTTGTTCTTGCTCAATGAAGTACTAACTAAATGCACAGAAACTAGACATAATGTTCAGTAGTGCCAGCACACAGATATTTTGTGACTCTTCCTGCACAGTAGCCTAAAAACACCATGCAGTAACATATTAACATGGTTTTTGACTGGCATGTTACTGGTCAGTGTTATTAGGCTACTTTGCAGTAAGCGTCTCATATAGATGTGTCCTCAGACTCCTAAACTAAATCCATAAAGGTATTTTGCTTTATGTCAGCTGCAGCTCATATTCTAGTTAATAGACTAAAATACTTAGAACTATTCCCAAAGACGGGTGTGATCAATCTTTTTCGGGGGGTTTTGAACCACAATTACTTGTTAGTAGAGTTATCGCAACTTGACAGTTTAAAAAAATGAGCTCCAAAATTCAGATCTTCACATAGATATTGCCATGGTAGAATAGGTATAGCATGAAAAGTTGTCTGATTATCAAAATCCTTAAAAAAAAATCTCTCCTGATTTTTTTTTAAAAGTAAAGTAATGGTGTTTAGGAGTCCTGGAAATATGCAATGACTTGGCTCAGCAGCCGATTACATTGCAAACCCAGTAAAGAAATAAAATATTGCATTCTCCATCAGGTTCTCCCAGGTTTAAGGTAAAATTTGGTACATGAAATGAACTGTCAAGCCCCCGTTCCTCACTAGATCAAGAAAAGCAGTTCAAAATGTTGCAGCATTCTGAACTTGTACCAGTACTGCCGTGCTATAGCAATGAAAGACGCAAGCTTTCAATTTCAGTGATATGTTTTATTGAACAAACTGTAGAGTTGGGATAGGCATAGACAAGCTTTTGGGTATGCTAGTACTCTTCGTCTGACCTGTGGGAGGGAAGCGTACACAAGAGAGCTAAGTAGCAGATGGAACCAATGTTTGTGTCAAACTCCATGTTCGAGTGTGTTATAGTGAACCAGATTCTCACTTTGTGTTATTGTATATGCTGCTATAATATATGTTACAAAATGATGCCTAGAGTATACCTTGTGCATGTTACATGTAATACAGATGTTGCCTTATAAACACGCAAATCTACATATGTATATGAGAATGACACATTTTCCAAGCTAAAATTTGTAATTCTGACGTGAAAGCTAAGAATGGTGTCTTGAAGTTTTGTAAAAAGGAATAAAGCTCTAATATTCTTGTTTCTATTCTTATTCAGTGTGAAAATACATTTTTTAATTTCCAAATCCCCATGAAAAGAAGTTGTGAGTGTCCAGCACCTCCAGGATTGATTCGATGTTTGTTGTGGTCACTGTGAATTCCTGTGTGTTCCCAGTTGAAACACACTTCTCTCACTCTGGCTTGCCACTACGTGGCATGGTGAGTAGGGGTATGGACAGGAGCCAGTACTCTATCCTTCCTAGTTGGTGGAAGACAAGTGGTGAGGGTGGCCTGTCACTACTTGGGAGAGGAGAAACCACCAGTGGGGGTTCTCTCCCTCTACAGCCAGCAGGAGCCAGCTGGAGGCATTTGTTGGAGGTGAAAAATCTTGTGAAAAGCACTTTTTGAAGTGAACAGGCAGTGGGAGAGAAGTAAAGATAAAGGACTTAGAAAAAACGAATTAAAAAAAAAAAGGTGGGGCGTGAGGTCTTGGATGTGTTTCACTGAATTAGGTTAGGGTTAGGAAGGTTTGGGTAAGTACACACATCATGTCATAGCTGAGACAGAAGGCTTTTTGTGGGCCACATG
>NW_005843089.1:210529-212002 GCF_000455745.1 Alligator sinensis
ATGAGGTTAGCACTCACACCAGGGTAGAGCTGAGACCCAGCAAGCTTGTGACATGCCACACTGCGGCAGAGGTGACGTCCAGTTTACAGTTGGCCTGGTGCTTTCCTTGGTTGCAGCCCCCTATGATTCCTGCCCTACCAAAACTTTAAAATTAGCTGTTGGGAATGGCAGTGGCATTTCTATTTAGGCAATACTGAGACAGTCAACTGACTTCATGGCTCATTTTCATCTCCCTGATTCCTGCTAATTTCCCCCCACTCCACAGGTGTGAATGACCTTGAATAATATTTTGTAATGGTCTTGAGGGTTCACTATTTCTTCTGCAATTTTGCTGCTTGTTAGTCACTCCTGGTAATGCCTTTCTTCCATTTCACAGCCCGGCAGTCTGTTTTTAGTTCCGCCAACACCTCTTACGGTGTTGTAATATTAACTCCGGTGTAGAAATGACTGACAATGAAGTATTACAGGCACTATCAAGATACTTGAGAAGGCTAGCTTTTTGTTTTATGAATTTGTGTAAGAAACATACATATAACTATAATGACTACCAGACTAATGGGAATCTTTTTTTGAGTGTTTTGACTATTATTGTCTAGTTTGTTGTTTTTTGTTAAGCTTTATATATAGTCTAACAAAGTAGTGCACATGCCAATATTTATGTTTGGTTTTGCTTTGAACCAAAAAGAAAGTACTTCAGTGTTAGCCTCCTAGAATAGTAGCAAAGTTCCCAGTTTGTCATTAACTGGAGAAAAATGTGTCTTGTGTTCTATGTGATGATTTGCCATCCTATTTGCACCTACCTGTTCAAAAGTCTAGATTGAGCCATGACTGCACCGGGATGCTCATAGAGGTCAAAGTATTCTGGGGTCATACCCTGTGGTGGAAGGTGGAGGTGTTGGCTTAAGGCCAGCACCTGCCCCTGGGCAGTAGAGCTCCGAAGGATTGAAAATTTGCCCATGGAACAAAGACAGAAGGGCTGAAATCGTGCCTTTTGGCTAGCTGAAGGACTGAAATTAGAGCACTTTTTTTCTCCCTGGATCAGACTAACACTTCCCTTGAAAGACCTGAGTCAAACAGATCAAAGATTTGAACAGCGTAGAATAGAAGCACATTTAGGCACCTAAGTCCACTTAGGTTCCCAATGGGTGGAGTTGTATCTGATGTCAGGAGCCTGCCTCACCCTGAACTCTACTGGGATTCAGAAAAGAGGTAGTTTTCTGCTTATGTCACCTGCAGAGCCTCATCCTGCAAATACATTTGAGCATGTGTAACCCTACACAGCAGACACTTGGAGGAAAATGCACTACTTTCTTACCAAATATTCCCAAGGCTCATGTGTTCACCTATGTTAAGGGAGAATCAGGCTGAAATCTCTTTTCTGTCTGAGGAGATATGAGCCTCCCGTGAGAATTATCCCACCTCCTAACCATGGTGGCTTGTTAGGGTGGCATGACTCTCTAAATGTCCTGCTGA
>NW_005843089.1:212012-252910 GCF_000455745.1 Alligator sinensis
TGAATATGTTTAACTTTTTATAAAATCCTGAAATATTCATTGGAGCAGGCTCAGATCCTGGGGTCTCCTCTCTTTAAAGATAGTGCCCTAAACAATGAGTTGTTGACTTAATCTCAAACTCTCTCTCTCTACCCCATTGAAGAGGTAATTAGACTATGATTAAATGGAAAAGCTTCAAAAGTGTGGATGGGAACTTTTCCTTCCCTTGCTAGAAATGTAGGAGCAGAGTCTCATCCAGTTCCCTCCACTTGTTTTCTAAAACATGAAGCAATATGGAAAGCTCTGCTGTGCATCCCAGTGAAGGTTTGGTTAGAGGGCCTCCATTTCCTTCAAAATATCCCTTCAACCTTTGTCTTCAGCAATTTCTTGACATTGAGAATGATTGTCCTCCACGATTGTCTATCTGTGTCTCCAAAGATGTCTGATGAGGCCTACCTGGGATCAAGAAACTCTACTGTAGCTGGAACATGTATTTTCGTGTGGGATGGGTGGCACTGGATTCTTGATTTGGCCCATGACATGCTGTTTCTGCCATTCCCACTTTTCCATCTTGTTCATGTTGTAAGGTATCAAATGACTGTGATCCCTGCAGAAGACTGTTCCTCCACTAGGGGTGGCCTTGGGTAGTCTTGGTGTCCCATGAGTTGACATCAGTGTTGTATTTTTTAAGTTGGCCTTCAGGACGTCCCTGAAATGCTTTCTCTGCCCTCCTCATGTGCATGTGCCTTGGCTGAGCTGGGAAAATAAAACTTGCTTCACGAGTTCAGAGTTGGACATCTAGATGTCATGGCTGGCCCAATGAAGTTTGTGTGAGATGATCATCACCTTGATGCTCATGGTGTTTGCTTGTGAGAGGACTCTAATGATGATGTATCTGTCTTCCCACTGGATTCTGAAGATCTTCTGCAGGCAGCGTTCCTGGAACTGTCCCAACAACTGTAAATGCCTCCTATACGCTGTCCATGTCTCAGCTCGGTACAGTAAGTTGGGGATCACCACTGTTTGATAAATCATGAACTTGTTTTTGGACATGATGTCACAGTCTTGCAACACTCATTTCATCAGGCTTCCAAAGGCTGCACTTGCACATTTGAAGTGATATAGTATTTCTTTGTCAATGACAGCCTTTTGTGAGAAATGCCTTCTGAGGTATGGGAAATATTCAGTGTTCTCTAGAGTCTCACCACGACTATAAATTACCACATATGGGGACTTTTCATTAGGAGCTTGTTGGTGGAGGACCTTAGACTTCTGAATGTTTAGCATTAGCCCCAGTTTCTTGTATGCCTCGGTAAAGATGTCGACAATTACCTAAAGGTCTGCTTCTGAGTGAGCACACGCTACAGCATGATCAGCGAACTGGGGCTCAATGATTGAGGTCGGCGTGGTATTGGTTTGGAGTCAGCTGAGCTTAAACAGCTTACCATCCATTCAGTAGTTCAGCTCCATTCCACCTGGAACCTTGTTGGTGGTCAGATGTACCATCATAGCAAGGAATGTTGAGAAGTGTTACAGCCTTGCTTAACTCCCATCTTAACTTCTAAAGGATATGTGATAGGTCTGGTTTTGAGAACCACCACTTGTGTACTGTCATGGAGGAGGCAAAAAATGGTGATGAATTTCAGTGTGTATCTTTATTTCAGAAGCATCTGCACAGCACTTCTCGGTTGATAGTAGAAGGCCTTCCTCAGGTCAAATAAGGCCATGTAGAGAGGTTTATGATGTTCCTTGCATTTTCTTGGCAGCTGGCAAACTGTGAAGATCATGTCAGTTGTGCTTCTTGATGCCCTAAACCCACACTGAGAAGAGGTCTTCAGGAAATAGAAGGAGAAGGTTCAGGTGGGTTCTTGCCCATTATGATCTCATTTTTACCATTATTTTTTTCTGGAGAATGGATCACAAAAATCATAATACTTTTCACATCACTGCTCCTTTGGGAGTTACGAAATGCCCAAAGCAACCACACACATGCTTTTTATTCAGTAGGGTTGTGTGAAACAGCACCATTTCGTTTCGACATCCATTTCGCTGTTTTGAAGGGACAGTGTTGTATTTTGCCGTTTCAAAGCACTGTTCCTTTTCATGTCATCTAAACTGTTTTGCTGTTTCAATGCATGTTGATGTTTTGCCCATAGGCTATAATGGGGAATCACAAAAATGCCTATAACTTTGTCATTTCTTTCCTGATTCGGATGAATAGCAGGGATGGTAGATGCTGCTGAGACCACAAAGCCTGTCAAGTTTCAAGGAGATAGGTACAGGGGAAACTGCACCTCAAACTGTTCAGAGGAAAACTCATGTCACTTATAAGTGTGAAGGCACAGGGAAGTGAAAACAGCAGGCTCAGTAGCCCCCACTGAGGCCATGAATCCTGCCAAGCTTCAAGGAGATAGGTGTAAGGGCTTTTGGGAAACCACCTCAAACTGTTGCGAGCAAAACTCATGTCACTTGTAAGTGTGAAGGCACAGAGAAAGTTCATTTCAAACAATGCTTTTTATGCAGTTTTTCTATCCTTCCCCCAGAGCATTGGGATTGGAAGGGACCTCAGGGAAGGAGCTCAGTCACTGGCCAGCTACACAGTCAATATAAGAGCAGTCCTTCCCCCCTCCTCCCCCTCCCTCTCCTTACTTTCTGTTCAGCTGCAAGCAAGCCTGGCTTCAAAACTCAAAATAATTTGAAACTTTTGAAAAGTTTTGAGTGAACGCATTTTGTTTCGAAGCTGTTTCAAAGCATTGTGTTTCATTTCATTTTCGCTGTTTTGAGCTCAAAACATGTTGAAACAGCTTCAAAATAAAATAACTGTTGAAATTTAGCACAGCCCTGTTATTCAAAAGAAGAATCACCAGCTCCTTGGTTACGTTACTATATTGTTATTAAATGAATCCATTTGGAATCTAACTACTTCAACCCTTTCTTTTCTTCCCTTTTGTTTTCTACTTCATTTTCTTTTTCTTATGAAATATATACAAGAGGATTAAGTTTTCAAAGCCTCCTAGAAAATCAAAAATCTCAAAACTTTTCTTTGATCAAAGAAAAGTTCTTTTTCAATGTATTTTATTTTATTTTATGACATTCATTGATCTCCAAAAAGTTCTGTCATAGGTGATTTTATATTCTGGTTTCTAATGTGACTCTGGACTTTTTGTTCTCTTATGGGTAAATATTATCCTATTAACAGGATCGAGATTGATGGGTTCATCTTTCTGAGGTTCACCTCCCAGCCACAGCTCAAGGTTGTTCTCTTTATTTTGTTCCTAATCATTTGCATCTTATCATTTATGGGCTACATTCTTATCATCATCATTGCCTTGGTGGACTCCCGGCTGCAAACTCCCATGTACTTCTTCATCTGCAACCTCTCAGTAGTGGAAATCTGGTACACCACTGTCACAGTGCCCAGGATGTTAGCCAGTTTCCTGGTGGAGAGGAACACAATCTCTGTTTCTAGCTGCATAGCCCACTTTTACTTTTCCTTCTCTCTTTCTGCCATTGAGCTCTTTCTTCTGACAGTCATGGCTTATGACAAGTACTTAGCCATTTGTAAACCTCTGCGTTATTTCAACATCGTGAGTCCCCAGGACCTGCCAGAACTTGACTGTGGTATGTTGGCTCATGGGGTTCATCCGCCTAACATTTGCATCCACCATGATGGCCAGGTTTTCCTTCTGCACCCCAAAAAGGATTAACCATTTCTTCTGTGATGCTGATCAGCTCTTTAGACTCTCGTGCTCTGACACCTGTGCCACCCAAGTGTTATGCTTTGCCTTCAGCACTGTTATCTTTATGACTACTGTCCTTCTCACCATGGCTACTTATGTCCAAATCATAGTCACCATTCTGAGGGTGTCATTTTCTGCTGCCCGACAAAATAGATTTTCCACCTGTGCTGTACACTTTTCTGTGGTCAGCATCTATTTTGGGACACTCATCTATGTGTATGTGCACTCTGTAGTGAAGTATGAATCAAGTGTCAATTAGGTGGTATCTGTCTCCTACTCAGTGGTAATGCCACTGCTGAATCCAATAATATACACACTAAGAAACAAGGATGTGTAAGAGGCCATGAAAAGAACTTTCTTTAGGGGCAAGGGCTAAGTTTGGGAGTTCCTGATTTCTCATGACTTCCCTATTACTATTTTTGGACACCTGTGTTTCTCCATTCCTGTGCTTAATCTAATGGCCCTAGTATCTTTCCCTTGATCAAGTCTCATTGCTTAATAGGGGACCCTTCAGGAAAGGAATATATGAGATAAAAGGGACCAGTGACTGTCTGTACACCCATTCCTGGCTGCATGTTTGGTAAAACATATAGGGGCTTGCCTTTAAGAACTGAGTATTACGAATTTCCTGTTAGGTTCCTTATATATGACTCACTGAAAAGTCAAGGCATCCCAGAACCAGCACTCCATTAATATGGAACAGAAATACATTTAGTTAACATAGATGGAGCTAAATATCAATGGCCAGATCCTAGGGTAGAGTAGAATGGTATATCTCTGTTTCAGGTCAAAAACAATAAAAGCTAGCCACAATATATCCATGAATGTATTTTGCTTTATGCTAGCTACAGATAATATGATAGTAAATAGATTAAAATACTTCTTGGAGCTATTCCTAAAGAATAGTTTGATCAATTTTTTTCCTTTTTTTATATTTTTTTTTCTGAGCTTCAATTACTTGTTAGTAAAGTTATTGCAACCTGACCTTTTTAAAAAAAATGAGCAGCCACAAAATTCAGATCTACACATAGATTTTGCCATGGTAGAGTAGGCATAACATGAAAAGATGTATCCTTATCAGAATCTTTAAAAAAATATCTCCTGATTTTTATTTTTTTTTAAGTAAAAGTATGATGTTTAGGAGTCCTGTGAATATGCAATGGTTGGACTCAACAACAAATTACATTGGAAACCCAATAAAGGAATGGGATATGACATTCTCCATCAAGTTCTCCCAGTTTTAAGGTAAAATTTGGTGCATGAAGCGGACTTTCAAGCATGTGTTTCTCACTAGAACAAGCCAGAATTCTTTGATCTCAAAGTATTAATGACGAAAAGCAGTTAAAAATGGCAGCATTCTGAATTTTTACTAGAACTGCCATGCTATTGCAATGAGAGGGGCAAGCTTTCTTTTTGGGTGATATCTTTTATTGGCCAAGTTGCGATAGGCATATACTGGGTATTCCACTCTGACCTGTGGGAGGGAAGCATACACAGCAGAGCTAAATAGCAGATGGAACAAAAGCTCCATGTTTGAATGTGTCATAGTGAACCAGATTGTCATTTTGTGTTGTATTATATGCTGCTATAATATATATGTTACAAAATGATGCCAAGGGTATATCTGGTGTATTTTATATGTAATACTGATGTTGCATTATAAATACACAAATATACTTATGGACAGGAGATGTAATAACAGACATTTTCCAAACTGAATTGTAAAATTCTGACATTAAATCTAAGAATGGTTTCATGAAGGTTTTTCAAAATGAATAAAGTTCTAAAATTTCTGTTTGTGTTCTGATTCAGTGTGAAAATACAGGGTTTGTTTATTGCCAGATCCCCATGAATTGGAAATTGTGAGTTTCCACCATCTCCAGGTTTGATTTCAACCCTTGTGGTGGTCACTGTGAATTCCAGAGGGACCACAGTGTTCAGCGGTTTGTAGCTGAAGAATCCCAATGCCTGAAAGCCTTCACTTTTTAATAGAAAAGGAAGAATGAAGGGGTGCCAGGGATAGATAAGCTTTTGTGCTTATCTATCTTCTTCAAACATCTCTTCAAACTCTGCTGTTGATCCAATAAATGTTTCCATCAAAAACCCTAGCTTCTTGCATGTTTCTCGGAACATTGTACCTACAACAACGTTTCAACCCCACTAAGAAAGCAAGGATAGGAACAGGAGCACGGGTGCTTCCCTTTACAGAATTGTATAGAAAATGGAAGAAACCGGTTCAATTCCATCTTATGCTTTAAGGGGTTGAAATGGACAAGGAGTTGAAATGCATCTCTCTCACTTTCTAGGGTCTGTTCCCCAAAAACCAGGACTTAGACACCCCCTGCTTTCTTTTGCCTTGTCCTAATTTGGTCTGCCTTGTTGTTGGTGTAACTTATCTTGTGTTATGGGACAGTATGGTACATACTTCTTTGGTTTCCAGGATGTGTGTCCTTGTTGTGTTAGACAACCTGTCTGGCTTGAAGGCTGTGATCTCATGTTATGGCATGTCACCCTTATATACTCAGGCTGTGTTCATCCACTGGCCTTGTTGTGCTAGACAGCCCGTCTACTTCCAGAGCCGTGAGAAGCTGTGCGTGTGTCTCCTAAACTCTTTAGAAATTCATTTAACCCCTGCTGCCTATCTTGACCCCTTAAATGCATATACCTATACCTGTAAGCCAATTCCCAAAAAACAAGCCTTTAAATACCATTTCTAAGCCAACACAGCCTCCCCTACCCCACCTGCAGGAATTTGGCACATGCCAGAGCATATGTGCTGGGGCATGTCCTGGGACAACTAGCAAGGGCACAAATAACCAAGTATTTGCACTGCTATTTGTCCCTTGGGAAACACATGTTTGCACTCATGGGGATGTGCCCTTAATGTTCCCAGGAGGACTTACTCAACATCACATAGTGGATCACAACTTTAGAAAAAAAAAAATTCTATATTCTGCTTTTCAAAAACCTCAGTGTTTATTTTATTTGGGAGCATGTTGAATGAGAGAAAATATGGAATTTTTTGCTTTTGCCAAATATGTTTTATAGTGATCTTCAAAACAATTTAAGAAAATCCATTAACATCCAAATGTTGAATTTAAATAAACATCCAAAAACCTTATCATTTCATCTTTGGATGCTCTCTGGACATTATGAAGCATTGCTTGCAATAACTATTCCAATTATTTCTTTCTTTTTACTGTTCTGCTCTTTTATGGATTGATTTAAAAAAAAAATTTACAGAGATCTGGGAGAATGGTCTCATAATACAAGCTGTTCTTAAATAGATTAGACAGAGGTTATGCTGACGGTAAGGCATCTGACCAAGACATCATTTTTTGTGTCATTCCCATTTAAAAGCTACTGCCATATCAAGAATTTCCATACTCTTTTCTGCAGAGCAATTTTCATATGTCTGTTTTTCAGGCTATAGATGATGAGATTCAGCATGGGAGTTAAGATGCTGGAGTGGATGGAAACCATTCTGTCCAGAAGTCCCGAGGAGGCTGTAGCTGATTTCATATACCTGAAGAAAGCTGTTAAGTAGAACAAACCTACCACAATGAGGTGGGAGCTACAGGTGGAGAAGGTTTTCCTCTGGCCTTCCTTAGAGTGTATCCTCAGGATGGCAGACATTATGTATATGTAGGGACCAGGGTGATGAAGAACGAACTTAATCAAAATATCACCATAGAGACCAGACGCACCACCTCATGGATGAAAATGTCAGAACAGGACAAGTGCAGTAGCAGTGGGAGCTCAAAGCCAAAACGACTGACTTCATTGTGCCCACAAAAATCTAAGCTTAATACAGACCAGGTTCCTTGGGTGAATTTGATATCTTTTATTAGACCAACCCAAATAGTTGGAGAATATTTATTAAGCAAGCTTTCAGGTTCAAAAACCCTTCGTCAGGCTAAGGAAGCTTCAGCAGTTGGTGTGTGCTCTTCCAGGAAATCTACATCTACACGAGGTAGTGACTGCACAGTTGTTACTATGCAGTAGGACTGTGCGAGTCGGCAGTGATTCAATCTGGCTTCAGATCTGGCCTCTTCGGATGCCAGGGATCTGATACAGAGCTCTGGACTGGGTTTATGCTTCAATACAGCCGAATTGACTCCGAAGATTTGAAGCTGCCACGGAGAGCCAGACATAGGGTATAATGGGGAATCAATGAAATGTCTATAACTTTGTTGGTTTTTGTCTGATTTGGATGCCCCTGCTGAGAGCATGAAGTCTGCCAAGTTTCAAGAAGATCGGTGCAGGGGTTTGGGGGGAACTGCACCACAAGCGGTGAACAAGCCAAACTCGTGACATGGGTGACACTGTGTGTGTTAAGGCACAGCAGGGTGAAGGCTGCAGGGGCAGTAGCCCCTGCTGAGCCCACGAAGCCTGCCAGCTGTCAAGGAGATCGGTGCAGGTCTTCTGGGGCCCTGCACCTCTAGCTGCTGACAGACAAAACTCGTGACATGGGTGCTTAACTGGTTACATTAACTCATGACATGGTAATTAACTGGTTACATTAGCTAGGTACTGTATATTGAGCTGGTCCCTGAGTGAATGAGTGACGTGAGTTTTGCTTTCAAGAATATGGGGTGCAGTTTCCCCCAAACCCCTGTACCTATCTCCTTGAACTTGGCAGGCTTTATGCTCTCAGCGGAGGAAGTGTCATCCAAATCAGACAAAAAACAACAAAGTTATAGATATTTAATTGATTCCCCATTATACCCTATGGCCAGATCTCTGAATCATTTCCAAAGCTTCAGAGCCAATTCAGCCGAATTGAAGCCAGAAACCGATTCGGAGCTCTGAATCGAATTGCTGGCATCTGAATAAGCTGAATCCAGACCTGAATCGAATAGTTCCCTATTCGCACAGGCCTAATGAAAAAACCATTTCTCATTGTGACTACATAGTAACTCCAGTTACTGTGCAGTCATATAGTACTTGTTTATACAAGTACTAAATGACTGCGTAGGAGAGCTGTGTGAGGCTTCAGACAGAGCTTTGGATCTGGAGAAGCTTCGGATGTTTCGACGTCTGAAGCAGCATGTCTGGATCGAAGTGCTGGCTTCTTTAGGCTTTCCGAAGTGGTTTGGAGCTTCCGAAGCATTTCAGAAAAGCTTCGGAGCTGCTTCGGCGACCCGGCCATTGGGTATAATGGGGAAATAATGAAATAGCTATAACTTTGTTGTTTTCTGTCTGATTTGGATGAAATTTGCAGGGATGCTTGCCCCTGCTGAGGCCCTGAACCCTGTCAGCTGTCAAAGAGATAGGTGCAGGGGTTCTGGGTTTTGGGGCCCTGCACCTCTAGCTGCTGACAGGCAAAACTCATGACATGGGTGCTTGTGCAACTGTGCGTGTCTTGGGGCACAGGCGGGGTGGGGGGAACTACTGCAGGCCTGGCTGCTAAGCTACTGTGTTACCAATCAATCATGATTTACTCAGGGACCAGCTCAACACACAGTAGCTAGCTACTAGTAGCTACTAGATAACAAATTAATTAGCAAGGATTAATACCTACAAAATGACAGACTAAGGAGGGGAAATAATCAATACAATCAACTGCCCCAAGATAGACACAGTCAGTTGCACAAGCAACCATGTCATGAGTTTTGTCTGTCAGCAGCTAGGGGTGCAGGGCCCCAGAACCCCTGCACCGATCTCCTCGACAGCTGGCAGGTTTATGGCCACAGCAGGGGCTATCATCCCTGCAGCTGTCACCCTGCTGCGCCTTAACACACACAGTGTCACTCCTGTCATGGGTTTTTCTTGTCCACAGCTTTAGGCACAGTTTCCCCCAAGCCCCTGAACCTCTATCCCCTTGAAACGTGGCATGCTTCTTGCTCGCAGCATAAAATACCATCTCTGATTGTTTCATCTGAATCAGCCAGAAGACAACAAAGTTATAGATATTTCATTGATTCTCTATTATACCCTACGGCCGAATCTCTGAATCTTTTCCGACTTGATTCGGAAGGTCTGAATCGATTCAGAAAACCTGAAGCTTCCCGCAATTCAATTCGGATTTGTAGATTCAGCCTCTGAATCATCTGAATAATCTCCAAATCCGAATCATGATCCGAAGCTTTGCACAGCCCTATTTTTCATGACTCTGACTGCACAGCAGTGCGTGATTAGTTCGTAGTAGCGTTGCATCAAGCTTCCTGCCATGTGACATTACTGCACAGTAATCACTGGTTACTATGCAGCCAATGCCTCATATAGATGCACCCAAAGAATATTTGTCAGAGCACATAAAACTCCGACTACCCACACCCCAGCCACCAGCTGAAAGTGGACTTGTATGTTCACGACAGTTGTGTAATGCAATGGATTACACATGACAGCACATTGGTCAGCAGCCATCACTATGAGCATGAAGACCTCTGCACAAGCTGACAAAAAAAGAAACAAAAGAAGAACATTTGTGCAAGGCAACTTTGGAAAGAAATGGTCTTTTCCTTTGCTAGGGTATCTTCCTAATCCTCACAGGAAAACCAATGAGAGGTACTCAGAGATGAAGAATCCTCAGAGGAGAGAAAGGATACAAAAGGAGGGATTTCAGAGCAGCCTCCTAGAACCCATTAGGTCCTGCTACAAAACAGCTTGAATAAACATGCAGTAGCTATTCATTGGGCACATCTACTTGAGATGCTTAAAGGACAGTAGAATTAGTCTACTGTACAGTAGCTTCAGAAAAAAAAAAAGTGTGTGTGCTGGTGTTACTGTGTAGTAGTAACAATTATGGCCCATTAAGTTACTACAGATACTAAACTTAATGTGCTGTAATTATGACACATTCATGAACTTGTAGACATGCCTAGTGAGTATAAACTCGGGGTAGCTTTTAGTCATACTATCTGCCAGGTGATCAGACTGGGTGACAGCAGGGATAATGCAAGGTTAACACAACTTCAGAATGTGTTTCCATTTTGCTCTCCATGACAAGTGCTTACGTCAAGCCCCCATCATTCCTCCTTAACATTTGCTGATTGGAGATATTTATAATTACATTATTCCCACATACCTTTCTATATCTATTGTACCAGGTTTTGATTGTATCATTCTACATGTTTGTCTCGTGATCAATCATGTTAGATGCTATGCACCTTTATGATTTGCTGATTACTGAACCCAATTACAGCATTCCCTACGCATCTCTTGTTTCAGATTTGAAGCTAACATCCTATGTGCCTTTATCTGCTATAGCAGTTGATAGTGATGCTGTCCATCTCAGGAGGTTCTGGAACAGATCCCACATGATCTGGTGCACTCTTGTTACCTTCCATAAAACTTGATACCTGCAGCCTTCTAACGCCTACTGTTTTTGGTCCGCCGCATGGCCTACATATTCCATCTTTTTATTTTTGTTAGTTAATGCTTCAAGCATACTTTGGTTCCAATCTGTGCTACATTGTTATTGTTTCTCAAGTCCAACACTACAACCACATTACACTGATGATGGTTGTATAAAGCACCATGAATTAGAGCCCAGCCCCTAAACATCTGTAGGCACCCTTAATGACTTCTTGGTGAGATCATATTTTAATATTCTCTTTCAGACATGAAGGGCTTGTATTTCTTTAGCCTCTCTCTTGTTATTAAATATTCTTTTTGAACCTGAATTCTTTTAGGCCTTTTCTGAAGCTGAGTGGGCACCAGAATATGGTCTCTCACAATAACTGTATTTGAAAAAATGCATTTGTTATTATTAGTGAATTATTGCACAGTGGTTTAGGACGATATACTTGAGGGAAAAAGTCCCAAAGCCGACAGAGAGTTGCATCATCCATTTTCTGTGTATAAATTAATGAGTGGGAGGTAAGACAAAGAACAGCTCTTCTTTTTTAATATGTACATATCAGGTATTTCTTAGTTTTTACCTCCATTGATACTTTCACACTTGGTATGGTTTTCCCATTTAGAGTTGGTTTTATTCACTGTCCTTTATTGGGGTTAGAACAAGATTTTACTTGTCAGTGTCCAAAAGCTTCATGGCAGGTCACAAATCTCCTCAGTAAGTGACATTTGTGTGAGTTTGATTCTCTTTTACACCTATTTAACCTATTGTTTCCCTTAAGAAAATGCAAATGGAGCCTCATCCCTGCCCCGTCCCCCCACCCCTTGCATTCTTCAATATACTGCTAAAAGCTCTTGCTCATATGCTCAAAGTCAAACTGATCTACCAGGTCTGAGGTAAGGAATTTTTTTTTTCCCTAGGGCAGATTGGCAAGAGACTTTGTGCTTTCTTTCTTTTTGCTTTCTTATATTATATGGGACATAGCCCACTTCCTGGAATCATCTAAGTATATTTTTTTTAACCTATCACCTTACTTGCAGTAACAAAGATAGTGCCGGTGTTCTTGTCTCTCCTGCTCTCTCTCTGTGTGGTGCACATCAAGTTCTTCCTTTATTAGGTACTTTGTAGATGTTGCTGTGGACCCTTTGGGACAAATGTTTGCCTGCAGGCACAGGGGACAGGCCTTAATGACTAGGGAGATCCTCTCCAGTCCTATGCTTTAAACTGCTCCCTCTTTTCTTATAGATGACTTGGTCTACAACTAATTCTCCAAGGCATTATGGTATTACAGATGTTCATTTGAGTATACGTTATTTGAGAGATCTCTCTTTCAGTGAGTTGTGCTATAACAACCATGATTCCAAACTGGATCCTTCTCATTCTTATAGCTAACAGTCTAATGACTTTGTACTATTCTAAAATTTCATGCAGGATGCCTTGGGGATCACACCTTCAGGGATGCTGTGGAACCAAAATAGACTCGTATGATATAAATGACCCTTAGAGAAAGCAGACTCTCCCTTCTTAGATGGCAGAGCTGCCACTTGATTTAAGCACTGTTGAGAACATGTTGTAAGGATCCTTTATTGTCTCCTCTTACATTTTTCTTTATTTCTTAGAACAAGAAGGTCTCCTAGATCATTTCTTCACTAGCATTTGCCAAAGACTGTTCTGTTGTTTTCCTGGGCAGTTATTGAAGCACAGAGGTGGGCTCAAATGGTCTAACTTGAACTGATCGTGTGAATGTGAGTATGTGGATACTGCTGCATTTAAAAGAAGACATTCAAGAGATTCAGGGATTTGAGACTCAGGGATGTGAATATTAATTCAGTGGAGTCATGGATTTCACATGTCTTAGTTAAATTGGATTGAACTTTTTGAAGACACTTTCATACAGAATTAAAATAGTTTTTGTTTGATTTAGCTGAATTCATTGGGACAAATTCAGTGGGTCATAATTAATGTCGCTATCCAAATATTTTAAGGGCCTTGTTACACAGTATTTTTCAGCAGCTCCTGGAGCTCTTAACCTCAGGATTGTCCACGTATTAACACCTTAAAGTGGTTTTAATACTCATTACTCAGCTCAGAGTTATACCACTCCAGGGCAGGATTATTTCTGGGCATCTCTTATTCCATTAAGGTGTGGCCACTCCCCACAGATGTGCTACTCAAGTTGAAGTCCTCCAGTATCCCCGGATCTCTCCCACCCCTCTTACAGAGTAAGGATAGAAGCCTGTCCTGGTTTACCATCCCTGTAGTGGCAACTCACAGCTCCAGCTCCTAGTCCTGCCTCTGCAAACCAGGCCTCTAGTGGCAAGTCACAGCTGTGTCCGTTTGCAGTCTAGAGAAGGTTTTTAGACTAAGGGTGTGACTGCTTCAAACTGTAAGCTAGCACTAACACTGAGCAACAGTTTTGTGACTGACAGTATAAAGAGTAACAAAGCCCTAAGTAGGGTACCTAATCTGCTTTAAATTAATTCACATTGAGGGTTTGTCTAGATGATGAGCTGGAATAATTAATATCTCACTGTGATCTAAGGATGTCTATATCAAGAACTAGTATTTCCTAGTTAATGTACTGTAAAGCCACAATCTAATTTACTATGCAATATCACCCCCCACTTGACACATGGGTTCAGCTGTGTACACTGTTCCTTACTGGTACAGATTTCTGAAATAACCTTTTTTGGATGAAGGAGTATCAAACATTGAGTGAAGCAGTGTGTTTACATTTGTATAACTCATTTGGGAACACTTGAGTCCAATGATAAAACTTGTAGCATAAGAGTAATGTTGTAGCCATAATGGTCCAGAAATTATGCTAGATGCAAAGATTTCTCAGGATGATAAATTTTATTGAACCAACTATGTAGCTGTAATAGAGTTAGACAATATTTTCCATTCAAAAGCTTGTATAACTCTTCCAGCTATATAGTTGGTCCAATAAAAGATATCACCCTAAGTACTCCTTGTCTCAATGAGAAAACTGGAATAGTTCCCAAATTCTGTTCCCTGGAGTAATTTCTTGTTTTAAAATACATAAACATTTGTAATATCTAGGTTGGGATAAACAGGATTAAGAAACTGCTGATAATGCACAAAAATATATTCAACAGATTTATTCCCTTGAGAAATTTAAAAATGTGGAAACAAAAGGCAAAATTATTTAAAAATATAAATGTTCAGTTATGACGACCCTGAGTGTTTGTATTGTGTTTTGATGACGCTTGGAGTCTATAGGCATCTAACGACAGCAAATCTACAACAACCTTTATGTGCGAACTTTTAGATCACAGTCTCAGCTCAGACCTGGGACTAAAACCCAG
This sequence comes from Alligator sinensis, assembly GCF_000455745.1. Classification (NCBI taxonomy): domain Eukaryota; kingdom Metazoa; phylum Chordata; order Crocodylia; family Alligatoridae; genus Alligator; species Alligator sinensis. The sequence continues at coordinate 226,364 of NW_005843089.1, forward strand.
GCATAATTTCCCTCATCTAATGGCTAGACTCCACTTCTAAAGCTAAATATAGAATATAGGCAACTTGGGCATTTTTACATATGCTTCCAATGTAGTGCCAAGCACTTTTAAGTAGTGAGCTCTGCTAATTAATAGCACCCATGCATCATGTGTATCAGTGGTGCAGTGCATCCCCATGCTGAGAAAAGGGCAGCAGTGTGCTTTGAACTAAAGGACATGAAACATATTTTAGTTCAAAGCACACTGCAGCAATTTTCTCAGAGCAGAGGTGCTTTGTGCTGCTGATATACATGTGTGAGGCTGAAAGAGCACATCAGTTTAATCAGTTAATCAAGTCTTGTCTGGCACGCTGGATTTCCATGTTGGAGCAGGCTCTCTGCATGTGTGTAAGTGCCCCTTGACACCCAGCCACACCATTGTACCCTACTGCATCCCACTCCCTTTTTAGAGCTGGGCATAGAGTTCAGCAATATTGAGTTTGGGCTGTTCTTGTTCATTTTCGTTCTAACACACTACATCTCACTCATTTTCTCACAGCTGAGAATAGCACTCAAGAGACCTGATATTCAGACCTCATGCCACTACTTCTTTCCACTAGGTTGGGAATAAAACCCAGGAGTACTTCAGTCAAACTTCTCAGGTCCCCTGCTCTAGTTCCTAAACGCCACCATTTTCCGAGAGATGAGACATCTCTAACAATTTCAGAACATTTGTGACAGTAATTCTTGTCTTTTTTTTTCTCTTTCGAATGAACTGGAGACAGATGGAATGGTCAAACCAAAGCATTGTGACAGAATTCATCGCTGCCGGTTTCCCCAGCCTCCAGAAGATGTGGCTCCCAGTTTTTTTGCTGGTCTTACTCATGTATTCAGTGACCTTAGTGGGAAACACAGTCATTATCTTCATCACCAGGACTGATCCCAGCCTCCACACACCCATGTATTATTTCCTGGGCAACTTTTCCTTCCTTGAGATCTGGTACACCTCGGTTACTGTACCCAAGATGCTTACTGATCTCCTGGCAGACAGGAAAGTGATTTCTTTCAATGGCTGCATTTCTCAGCTTTATTTCTTCCTTGCACTGGGTGCCACTGAGTGCTTCATCCTTGCAGCCATGGCTTACGATCGCTACGTAGCCATATGCCACCCTTTAAGGTACACTGCCATCATGAGCAGCATAGTGTGTATCAATCTCACTTCCTGGTCCTGGATCATCAGCTTTCTTCTTCCATTGGTACCAGTCATCCTCATCTCCAAGCTCAACTTTTGTGGCCCTAATGTGATTGACCACTTCTTCTGTGATATTCTACCAGTCCTGCGGCTGGCCTGTGTTGATACCCACCTCAATGAGATGCTCAGCTTCTTCATCTGCTCCTCAGTGGTTGTGGCCTCCTTTGTACTGACCATGGCTTCTTATGGAAGCATCATCACCACAATCCTTCAAATCCCCTCAGCTGCAGGACGAAAGAAGGCCTTCTCTACCTGTGCCTCACATCTGACTGTGATCACCATCTTCTATGGCACGGTTTTGTTCATGTATGGCCGGCCCACCAGAAAGTTCTCCTTCAACCTGGATAAGGTGATAGCTGTGTTCTACTGTTTGGTCACTCCACTCCTAAATCCCATCATCTACAGTCTCAGGAACAAGGAGGTGAAGGAGGCATTAAGGAAAACCCTGTATAGAAAACAGGGAAGATTAAAATGACATTGAATGGGATGAAGGAAGGATGACACAGACCCAAGAGAAAAACAGGGGAAAGGGCAAGCATGTGTTGAGTTATAAAAGGGGGGGCGGGGGAGCTATTGTTCTAGAGTTTGTATCAGCTGTTACATTGGTCCAGGACCAGGACGGAGTTACACTGATCCAGGATCATGCATCAATGTAATTCCTTAGGCTGGATCTGGATCACAGGGGCTCCTCCTGGGCCAGATTCATGGGATCAGCTGCAGCTGTGGTGAGGCCATGTTTGTGAGGCAGAATAGAGCCATGTTGGGGCAGCAGCATGGGGGTAGGGCCAGGCAGCAGCGTGGAGCCACCTTCAGTTGGCAATGTGGGCCCAGGGCTGGACAGCTGCATGAGGCTGTGTTTGGATGGTGGCATGAGGCTGAGTTTGGGTGGTAGTACACATCTAGGATCCTGCTGCCCGTGGCCACATCCATCAAGGTCCAGGGATCCCAATTCTGGTGCAAACCACACTACTCAACTTCTGGTAGTCTGCCATGGGCTAGATCCAGCATATGGGTCAAAGGTTTGACACCTTTGTCCTAAAGGTTAACGTAGCAAGGGTTTTCTTACATGTGTATTGTTACAGAACCATGCGGCTTTAACCGTTATAGTGTAACAGCTTATTCTGGTGTTATTTCTTATTGAACAAATGTTATCTCTCTATACAGAAATCACATATTTTATTCTTAAAATGCCTGACTGTATCAGTATTCTTCCCATGCTGGTGTCATTTCTTACCGAGTTACCTAACATAAGGGTAACCAACCTGTGGCATGAGTGCCACAAGTGGCATGTGCACCTTCTGTGCATGGCACAAAGCAGGTTAGGGAGAGGGAAGGCAGCTCAATGCAAATATGGCAAGGAGCAGAAAGCAGAACAGAAGATTGGATAGGGAGCACAGGGTAGAGAGCAAAGCAGAAAAGCAGATTGGGCAGGGGATCTGAGTGGTACTCATGAAGGATGTGGGACTTAATTTGTGGCACTCTTATGAAAAAAGTTGACCTCCACTGACCTAACCCATTTAACAACGTATAACATTTTTATATGCTGAGTACCATTCTGGGACATGTTGAATAGCCTAAAATTTTATAGATTCACATATGATTTGTTACAGCTTCTCAGCCAAGTAGGATTGAACTCATATTTTTGTATGAAATATAGTTTACTAAATAAAATTCATTTTATTGGCAAATGTTTGCAGTCAACTGAACATAATGTCAGTGTACTGGATTTTTGATTTATCAACATGGATTCATAAAGAGCAGGTGATGCCTGACAAACCTGATTTCCTTCCATGATTTTTATCTTTGCATGGTTTTGGATGCTGTCTCCCATGACATGCTTATTAGTGAGCTCAGGAAATGCAGTCTATGGAAGTAGTGCAAAGTATCTATGTAACAGGCTGAATCATCATATTCCAGGACTGTCCAATTTCTGGGCAGCTGGGAGCCACATGCAACACAGAGGACAGACCTAGGGGCTACACAGTCTGGGGATTGCCCTTCAAATCACCCCTTCTGTTTATACAGCTCAGCTCTCCCAAGCCATGTGAACAGCCCAGCTCCCTTTCACTGCACGCAGCCCAGCTCCTCCTCCTGGCTACATGCATCAGGCAGGGACACTGGCTCCCCACAGCCATGTGCACAACCCTCCCCATCCCACCAGCCATACACATTGCTTAGGCAGCCCATCTGCAGCACACAGCATAAGCATCCTGGCTCCCTCCTGTTCCATGTGTGCAGTGCATGCAGCCCATCACACTCCCCTACTACGGGTGCAGCACGGGCAACTTAGCTCCCTCTGCTGTGCCACCCTGCGCAGTAGCAGGAGCAGGAAGCAGAAGACAGATCCTGTTTACCACCTCCTAGCATATAGACAGGAGCCCATGGGCCACATGTTAACAGGCCACCAGTTGACCAGTCCCAATCATACTCAATGGCTCAATATCTAATTGGGAAGAGGTATCAAGAGGATTACTCAGTGATCTGCCTCTATGGTCTACCAATCCTAGGCTCCAGAGCTGTAGCTAAAGGACCACCACTGCTATTTTGAAGCATGAGGGCACTGATACATGAGCCACTCCAGGCACTTTAATTAGAAAAGCTCTCAGAGCTGCTCTAATAGAGCCCCCACCCCCCCGAGCACATGCAAAAATGCACATTTTTGCAGCCCCAGAGCACATGCAAAAATGCCCTGTGGCTACAGGCAACAAGCCAAGGAGTAGTGGCCTTAAATTGTAGGAAGAGTAATTGAGGAAGAACTTTCTTTCTATGAGGCTGGTTAAACACTGGAACAGGCAACCCATATAGGCTGTGGGATCTCTATCCTTGGAAGTGTTTAAGAGTAGAAGAGACAAACATTTGAATCAGATAGTTTAGACAGGGATAATCCTGCCTTAAAACAGGTGGTGCTCAACCTACTCAATCATAAGGATTCACAAAATTATCTATACCTTGATAGTATATCTAGGTGTGTAGCTCATTCCTGAGCTCTTACATGTTAGGCCTTCCCCTGTGTATCTTGACAACCAGGACAAATCAGATAAACATGCTTTGGGAATGTTTAATATCATATAAACTAGTAGATGAAGAGGAAGGGAAAGCCCTCTGCCCCCAGTCCAACAGCTTAAAGTACATATCAATCACCCAGGAAATAGAAGATCCAGCCTTGTTACCTCCTCCATTTTTAGGGCCTAAATTCACACCTCCTCCTGTCCATGAAAGTATCCTAACTGCTAGCCTATAGGTTTTTCTATTTGATTCTTGCTGAAACTATTCCATTGTGCATGGAGTAATTAGCAATTTATTGGCCCAAGAAAGAGAAAATTAGCTTAGAGACTCATGTCTTTAGTCTAAAGACCACCATACTTATTTGTGTGGATGGAGATTTGATTTTCAGACCCCACAATAGAAAATATTCAAGTAAGTTATTAAGTGAGAAAGCTGTCATTGAACAGATTATGAACAATTACATTCCAGAATAGCCTGTCCCTTCCTAATAAAGGCACTGACTCATGAAGGATGAAATGTAGGCCAGTTCGGGTCTCTTTAGGCAGAAGGGGAAATTAAACTGAGGCGTTATTCTTTCTGGATGAGTGGTCTAACCACTGAGTTCTCATGTTGGAGTCCCATAAAATGAGGATCAGCTTCCAGAAGGGCATGTGACACTCACAAATCCTGCACAGATCCTGGTGGACAGAAAGTGAAGAGTGACACTCAGGATCATAGGTTTCATTCTGGATTTTGGAGGTAATGTGATAAATTGTTTAAAGCCTGTTCCCTAATTTCCCCACCAGACCACAATTTTATCAGTTTTGTCTCATAATTCAACCCTTGTTGTTTTATCTCAGTCACAGTTTCCAGCCTTTAGGTGCCTCATCCCAGTCAAAATGTCTGTTCCCAGCCCTTTTTCTTTTCCTACTTTTCTTTGTTCCCTTCCTACCTGGGCATTGTCATTGTTCCTTTCTCTAGTTTTTTTAATCTCGTTTTTCCCTATGAGGACAGGCTGAGGGAAGTGTGCTTATTTAGTTTAGATAACAGAAGACTGAGGAGGGGTTTAATAGCAGCCTTCAACTACCTGAAGGGGGTCCAATGAGGATATAGCTAGACTGTAGGCCTCTGCAAAGAGGCTAGTATTCACTTCAGATTTGGATTCAGCCGATTTGGTGGACAGTGATCGAATCAGGACAGTGATTCGAATTTGGCTGAATCTGATTTGGAGATTCGGCTGCTGCCAAATCTCTGAATCTCCGAATCAGCCAGGCCAGGTCCATCCCCCACCCCTCTCCCAGCCTGTCAATGGCTGCCCCAGTTCCCGACACTTGGGGGAAAAAAAGCCTCGGCTCACCAGGTGCAGCTGGGCAAGGGGTGATCCCTGCTGTCCCCCACTGCCCAAAGCTGCATGGAGGGCTCTGCATGAGCCCCCTGACCTCCCTTCGCTCCCCCAGCCCCCTGCATGGGTGCCCCACATGGGCCAGCTCTGGCCCTTTAAGAAAAAAACAAACAAACCCCGCACTCATCGCTCCTGCCAGCAGGTGCAATCCCTGCTGCCCCTCATTGCCCTGCCCCACGTGGGGGGCTCTGCACGAGCCTCCAAAGCCCTGAGGCCAGTGCAGGAGTGGTGAGTCCTGGGGCTTTTCTTGGCTTTTTTTTTTCCTGTGGCAGATGACAGAACAAGAAGCAATAGTTTCAAGTCGGAACGCAGAAAATTTAGGTTAGATATTAAGAAAAACTCTCATGAGGAAGGGGATAAAACACTGGAACAGGTTACTCAGAGAGGTTGTGGAATCTCCATCCTTGACGGTTTTTAATACCCAGCTAGACAAAGCCTTTGCTGGGAGGAAATAGTTGGGGCTTTGCAGAAGACTCTGGAAGCCAGGTCTCTCCCCTGCCAGAACATTCCCATCACCTTTTGAATCTGTTCAGGTGTATATAATATACTTAAACATACATTCATATTTTCATGGTTTCTAGGGTCAGAAGGGATCTGAACAGATCATCAAGTCCAACCCCCTGCCCTGGGCAGGAATGAGTTCTGGGATCATAATACCCCATCCGGATATCTATCCAACCTCCTCTTGATGACCCCCAAGGTAGAGGAGAGCATCACCTCCCTTGGGAGCCCATTCCAGAGCTTGGCAGCCCTAACTGTAAAGTAATGCCTCCTGATATCAAGCCTGAACCTGCTCTCAATCAATTTGTGGCCGTTATTCCTTGTTAGCCCAGGTGGTGCCCAGGGGAACAGAGCCTCACCTATTTTCCGCTGCTTTCTGCTGGTGAGTTTATAGATGGCCACCAAATCCCCTCTCAGTTTCCTCTTGTGGAGGCTGAATAGATTCAGGCCCTTTATTCTATCTTCATAGGGCCTGGCCTGCTTTCCCCTGACCATGCGAGTGGCTCACCTCTGGATCCTCTCAGTGCTAGCCACATCCCTCTTGAAGCGCGGCACCCAGAACTGGACACAGTACTACAACTGCAGCCTGACCAGCACTGCATAGGGGGGAAAGATCACCTCCCTGGACTTGCTTGTGATGCATCTGTAGATGAATGACAAGGTACAGTTAGCCTTACTGATCACTGCCTCTCATTGGCGGCTCATGTCCATGCAGGAGTCAACAATGACTCCAAGATCCCTTTCAGCCACTGTGTTGTTGAGAAGGGTGTTCCCCAGCCTGTAGGTGTATTGCAGGTTCCTTCTCCCTAGGTGCAGCACCCTGCACTTGTCTGCATTGAATTTCATCCTATTCTCATCCACCCACCTCTGTAATCTGTCTAGATCTAGCTGGATCCTGTCCTTCCCCTCCAGTGTTCCCACTTCTCCCCACATCTTTGTGTCATCAGCGAATTTGGACAGTGTGCTTTCCATGCCCACCTCCAAGTTGCTGATAAAGATGTTGAACAGTACAGGCCCGAGGACCAAACCCTGGGGAACTCCACTGCCCACATCCCTCCAGGTCGAAAACGACCCATCCACCACCACTCTCTGGGTGCAACCATCGAGCCAATTTGCCACCCATCTGACTGTGTAGGAATCAATGCCATTTCATGAGAATGAGGTGAGAAACAGTGTCAAACACCTTCTTGAAGTTCAGGTAGATGACATCTACCTCAACACCCGCATCCAAGGACTTTATGACCTGGTCATAAAAGGAAACAAGGTTAGTCAGGCAGTATCTGCCTGCAGTAAACCCATGTTGGCTGCCCCTGAGCATTACCTCCCATGCTGGGTCCCTGCAGATGTGTTTTTTGATAATTTTCTCAAAGGTCTTCCCAAGGACCGAGGTGAGACTAACTGACTTATAGTTACCCGGGTCCTCCTTTCTCCCCTTCTTGCAAATGGGGACAATATTGGCCCTTTTCCAGTCCTCTGGGACCTGGCCAGAGCACCATGAGCGCTCATACAGCCATGCCAGGGGCCCTGCTATGACCTCCGCCAATTCCCTCAGTACCCACGGATGAAGAGCATCTGGACCTGCTGATTTATACATGTCCAGCCCCTCCAAGAGTTACTAACTCGTGACCCTAGGCATGTTGTCATGTCCCCTGAGCCTGTCTGTAATCCTAGTGGGGGAGTTGTCCTGGTCCCCGCTTAGAAATATGGAGGCAAAAAACTCGTTGAAGAGATCAGCTTTTTCCTTTCCTGCAATCACCAGATTGCCAAGCCTGTCTTGTTGGGCCCCCACATTGCCTTCTTCTTACTCCCTATGTATTTGGAAAGGGACTTTTTGTTATCCTTAATTCTGGTCGCCAGCCCTAGCTCCGTCTCTGCCTTGGCCTTCCTAACCAAGGATTAATATACTTATTATATATATTCATATACGTAATATATACATTATGCCAGAGAGAGAGAAAAACAAGTCTTATAGCCCACAGGCCAGGGAACTCACTTGAGAGCAGAAGTAGACTTTACCTTTTGGAAGCCCCAATGGAAAGGTTCAATAACATGCTCCGGTTTTCAGTCCAAGGGTGTCAAACTCATCACACCCAGCAGGGCATATGAGTGGCATTGGCATAGGGCCAGTCTGTGCTGGATTTGGTCCACAGACCAAATTGACTACAGAATCTGTGACCCTTTGAAGTTCATATCTAAACTTGGTCAGGTCCTGAGTGTTCATTAACTTTTTACCAGATATGTTATATACACAGAGGCAACAAGAGATCTAGGTCTTTGAAAAGGGGGATACGGTCAGGATTGGGCCCTTGACCTTTGAACCACTGAGCTATGTGAGGAGGTGAGGGAATGCACCCTTTTCCATTTCTGAGGCCAACTCAGGCAATCCTTTGTTTTGGTTGACTGCATTTTGGGGCATCTAGCGTTTAAAGCAACTAAGCATTCACAAGGGTTGTGCATGTCACTCACTGGAAACCGTGCATGCCCAGTTTGTGCATGTAGTTGCAAATGTTCCTCCCTGTGAAAAGAGCTATGTGGCCAGTAAAACAATTCCAGCCTGTGCATTAGTAGCTCTTTTGACATTTTTGGTACTTTGTTAATCAAAAATGCTCTGTAAACTACCAAAACTGGATGCACTTAAATGATATGGGATGGAATACAATGCCACCTGAAGTTTCAAGGACCTATCAATATAGAGAAGGTTTGAAAGTGGATCATCATCTTCCCTCTAAATGCTGAGTCCTGGAGTTAGCATGGCCTGGACCCCTTTCTAGCCTTTTGGTATTTTTAATCACTGTTTTTAGGAACATTAATAAAGGGTAGGGCATTTTGAAATTGTAGGGCTTTCCTGACATTTACATTCCTGTAACATAGCATACATCATACTGTAAATGTACATACTGTAAGTGATAAGCTTTGACATAGATACCCTTCACAGATTTTGGTCACCATGTTGCTGAGAACCATTGATTTCTGGCTCATGGGGATGATGTACTTGAAAAACATGGGGTCATTCTAGAACAAGACCACTATTAAGTGGACTGCACAGCTATAATTTCTGGAAAATACAGCGTTGCTATTTCTCATAGATTCTTAAATTCATAGATTGTAAGGCTGGAAAGGACCCCGGAAGATTATTGGGTCCAGCTCTGTGCACCAGGCAGGAAAGACAACTGGGGTCAGGTGACCCCAGGGAGGTAACCGTCCAGACTCCTCTTGAAAATTTCTAGGGTAGGTGATTGCCTCACCTCTGGAGGGAGCTTATTCCACAGTCTGGACACCCTGACTGTGAAGTTTTTCCTAATATTGAGTCTGCACGGTCTTTTAGGAGTTTGTGGCCATTACTCCTGGTTTTCCCCAAGGGTGCCCTGGTGAACGGTTGTTCACCAAGCCCTTGATGCACCCCCCGATGTAGCCATAAGCTGCTACCAAGCCCCCTCTCAGCCTCCTCTTTTTTAGGCTGAAGAGTCCCAGGTCCCTCAGCCTTTCCTCATATGGCTTGCCTTGGAAGTCTTTGATCATATGGGCGGCTCTTCTCTGGACTCCCTCAAGCTTTACCATCTCCTTGTTAAAGTGCGTCACCCAGAGCTGGACACAATACTCCAGCTGGGGTCTCACTAATGTGGTCTCACTAATGCCAAGTAGAGCAGAAGAATCACTTCCTCATCTGCATTACTGAGTGAGGAGGCAAGGGGCAAAGGAGTAGAAATATTTTTGACCAGTTTTAGTCTTGCAGGACCATGCTTTCAAATTCCAACTTGTAAGTCCTTATGAAAATCACAGCCAAGTTTTCTCACTGGTGCAGTTAACTATTTATGTGGGACTCCACAGAAAGCAATGCCTGGGGAAAATTACTCCCAACCTTTGATAAAAATAAACATTAAAACAAAAAAGGCAAATGAAGAGCAGGATATGCTTAATCATGTTTTTATTGAACCACCTGCGTAGTCTGGAGACATAGTAGACAAGCTGTGAAGCACAAAGGGCCCATTTTCATGACTGCAACAGAGGACAATGTTAGGTAGAACTATTACCTTTTTATCCTATTATGTGCAGGGAAGTGGTATCACTGGAGAGGAAAGTTATGGATCAAAAAGAAATGATAAGAAATAGATGCACACCAAGTAGAGAACACTTAAAGTAGATTCATAGCTCCCTAATCTAACTTTGACAATTTCTCCTTTAATGTTTTTACCTTCTGTTCAAAGCAGCTCAACATTTCTATAATTTAACATACTCTTGTAGAAAACAGTGATACTTAATACATGCATACCTATACATAAATACATACCAAATACATTATGTTACCCCCTCAAAAAAAAAATCCAGCCCCACAGCACTTTTACCGGCCACGGGCAGGGGGTCGGACTTGATGATCCAAAGAGGTCCCTTCTGACCCTAGCATCTATGACTCTATTAATTTCAATTAGCTATTCTTTGTGGTTCCACAGTATAATATATTTATAAACGTAGGGTTGAGGAGAGACAGGAAGAGGAAGATTAAGAAGAACAGGAGATAAAATGGAGAAAAATATAGCAGGAGCAGAAAAAAAGCAGGGATGATAAAGAAAGGAGAAGTACGTGGCAGTAAAAAAGATATGGTTAAGGAAGAAGCTAACTAAGATAAGGGGGTGGAAAGTATAGCAGCAACAGGTAGAGATTGCTAATTGAAATAGAGAGAAATAATAATAATAGACAACAAACTAATGAAAAACTAAATGATGATGATGACAATAATAAGGATGAAGAATAGGAAGTAGAATATTCATCAATACAAGATGACAGCCAGAAAGGGGAAAAATACTATGATAATGGATAAAAGGTCTGGGTTTTCCAGAGGTTCTGAGATATTGCCAGGGAGAATGATTTTGCAGTGGCCAGGGCTACTTGCATCGCCCCTCTATATAGTCTTTGGAAATTAGATTGTGGGGGTGGGGAGGGAAGGTATTTACAGCTGGATCTCAACAATAAATGGCGATCCTCTTTGATGACAAGGGAGAAGAAGAATAGCACACCGGAGGAAGGAAAAGAAATGCATGACATTCATTCACATGTTCTCCAGCACATTTCTCAAAGCTGTCTTTACATCTTTGTTCCGCAGAGTATAAATGATGGGGTTTAACATTGGTGTCAAGATACTATATAATGCTGAGACCACCCTGGCAGTACTGGGTGTGTAGCTTGAACTGGGTCTTAGGTAGGTGAAAATACAACTTACATAGTAGAGGATGACCACAGTGAGATGGGAGGAACAGGTGGAGAATGCTCTCCTCTTCCCTTGGGAGGAAGGGATTTTCAGTACAGTTGAGAGGATATATGTGTATGACAGAAGGATGCAGAAAAAGGGTGTCCAGGCAATGAACAGACCAATGGTGAGGAGCAGGATTTTGTTGAGAGAGGTGTCCCCACACGACAGCTCAAGCAGTGGTGGGATATCGCAGTAGAAGTAGTCCAAGTGGTTGTTCCCACAGAAGGGTAGCTGGAAGGCAAAGGTGGTGTGTACTGCAGAGTTCAGGAAACCACTTAACCAGGAAGCAGCTGCCAGCTGGAAGCAAACACTTTTGCTGACAACTACCGTGTAACGTAGCGGGTTGCAAATTGCAACATAGCGATCGAAGGCCATTGCTGCCAGCAGGAGGCATTCTGTGCCCACAAAGGAGAAGAAGAAGTACAGCTGCACCACACAGCCCATGTAAGAAATGTTGGTCCTTTTTGAGAGGAGGTGAACCAACATTTGAGGGATGGTGGTGGTGGTATAGCAGATATCCAGGAAAGCAAGGTTGCCAAGGAAAAAATACATGGGGGTGTGAAGTTTTTGTTCCAGCAAAGTAATAGTGATAATGAAGATGTTCCCCAGGAGTGTGAAGAGGTAAGCAAACAAAAAGGCACTGAAAAGCAAGAGTTGCACCTGTGGAAGGCTGATCCCCAGGATGATGAACTCCACCAAGGTGGTTTGGTTTCTTATATCCATGTGTTAACTTTCATTATATTTCTGCCATGGGAAGATGAATTTCATAAAATATGTATCAAATGATTTGAGGGCAAATAAACCCTTGATACTAATTTTGGATTTGATAAATATGTATTAGAATGGTCAGCTTGAAGTATATTAAACCATAACATAGAGGATTTCTAGTGGGAGGGGGGCATATCTTAAACAGATACTGTGATGATGAAGGTGATATACAATAATACCTAGACCTTACACAATGATTGCAATCGCAGACTCAAGCTAAAGTATAAAAGTAGTAGAGCTCAGTATTCTCATGGGGAAACCAGACAGAGAGAACTGAAGTGATTGGCTTGTTGCCACAGCATGGGTCTGTGAGCAAGTCTTTGAGCATCTCATCTCCTGATTACAATCAACTGTCCCTTCAGCCAGGAGTCATGGCTCTTTACTTTCCCAAAACTGTTTGAAGTGAATGCAAGTCTTTCATAAGGTCTTCATCCAGATTCTTCATTCAGGTCACTAGCACTGTATTGAGACAGAAAGAAAGTAATTGGAACATACTGAGTATAATGTAGATCTTTAGGACACCTTATAATGCTTTCTCAGTCTATATTTTCATATGCTAAGCATCAGTCAAATAGGTTAAGGGAAATACAGTCGAAGAAAATGGTGATAGGAAAGAAAACTTCACAGACAGAACAACTTTAGAAGCAGGGTAAAAGTGAGAGAACTTTATGAATAGGTGAGAGGTGATGAGCAGGGATCTTGGGTTTTTCTGATTAAAAACCTAAACAATTTTTGGATATAAAAAAGTAACTCCAAATCCACATTTTTCTATGATTAAAATGAAATGCCTCTCTCTCTCTCTCTCTCTGTGTCTAGATATATATATATATATGTATATGTACACACACACATACATATACATACACACACACACACATATATATGGGGATTTTTTTTTAAGTTAAGGAATGATTAGCTCTGGCACATTTAGAATTAGAACAGTAGAAAATTAGGGTGGAAAGGGATGTCAGGACATAATCTAGTCCAACCCCCTGATCAAACCAGCCCCAACTATCTCATCCGTGGCAAAGCTTTTTGGGCCAGTCCTCCAATTTGTCAAGGTCTCTCTGAATCCTATCCTACCCTTCAGTGTACCCACTGTTGCCCCCAGCTTGGTGTCATCTGCAAACTTACTGAGGGTGCACTCCATCCTATCTTCCAGGTCATTGATGAAGATATTGAATAAAACCAGCCCCAGGACCAACCCCTAGACCACTCCACTTGATCCTGGTTACCAACTAGACATAAGTTTTTAATTACTACCCTCTGAGCCCCACAACCCAGCAAGTTTTCTGTTCACCTTACAGTCCATTCATCTAACCCGTACTTCCTTAGCTTGCCTGAAAGAATATTGTGGGAGACCATATCAAAAGCCCTGCTAAAGTCAAGATGTATCATATCCAGTGCTCTTCCCACATCCACAGAATCAGTCATCTTGTCATAGAAAGCAATCAGGTTGGTCAAACATGACCTTGGTGAACCCATGCTGACTAATCACCTTCTCCTCCTCCAAGTGCTTAGAAATGGATTCCTTCAGGATCTGTTCCACGATCTTTCCAGAGACTGAGGTGAGGCTGACCAGTTTGTACAGAAACTCCTTTTTCCATGTCTTGAAGATGGAAAGCCAGTTCTGGGTGCCGCACTTCAAGAGGGATGTAGAAAACTTGGAGCGGGTCCAGAGGAGGGCCACTCGCATGGTCAGGGGCCAGCAGGGCAGACCCTACGAGGAGAGGCTATGGGACCTGAACCTGTTCAGCCTCCACAAGAGAAGGCCGAGGGGGGATCTAATGTCTGTTTACAAACTAGCCAGGGGGGACCAGCAGGCATTGGGAGAGTTCCTGTTCCCCTGAGCACTACCAGGAGTGACAAGAAATAACGGTCACAAGCTGGCAGAGGGTAGATTCAGACTAGACATCAGGAGGAACTACTTCACTGTCAGGGTGGCTAGGATCTGGAACCAACTTCCAAGAGAAGTGGTGCTGGCTCCTACCCTGGGGGTCTTTAAGAGGAGGTTATTTGAACACCTTGCCGAGGTCGTTTGACTCCAGTACTTTTTCCTGCCATGGCAGGGGGTCGGACTTGATGATCTGCTCAGGTCCCTTCCGACCCTAGAAACTATGAAACTATGAGAAAGTATTTATCACCTTTCTTGCAGAAATTGACATACTTCTCTATAAATAGAGAGAAATTAATATGGCTCCTCCAGCAAACAGCTTCATATCTAGTAAACCATCTTGCAGTTTTTGCTTACAAGGCTGAAGTGATCAGAGCTAAACATCATTTAGTGTTGATATGACTGATAACCTTTATCACTATATTTGTTTTTTACTGTTTCAATTGTGGACCTATGCAAACATTTTTATAGATTCATGATCTGCTTTATCACTATATTTGTACTTGATTATGTTAATTCTAGGAGTAGAAATAATGTTATTATAATGGCTGGCCCTATTTTATTATCATATTTGCATTTCTGTTATTTATGCTTACATTTATATTACGGCTGTATGTCTGTTATGTTGTTTTCAGGAGCACGGTTTTTAGCCAGAATCCTTAATACATTGAAATAGAATTGAATTGAATTGAATAGCTTTAAAGAACAACAAGCAGCAGCAGCAGCCCAGGATTAAATAGGTGACATTATACTAAAAAACTCATACCCAAGGCCAGATCCTTACCCCATGTAAATCACTGTAGGTGCGTGCTTACTACCAAGGTATGTGATGCATCAAATTCAGTTGAGCTATAAATGATTGATTTCAGTTAAAAACTACCCTGGGCAATTATTTCCAGAAATACTAAACTTTACTAAATAGATCAGTAAAATTATTGTCAATTAATCGGAGAAAGTGTTTGGAGAGAAGAGTAGCTTTTGGTTGAAAATTCAGTTCTGAGGAATTTGGGTTTTCAATAGGAGAAGGAAAACATTTTTACAGAAAGAAAGTAATCAACTTTACTTACCAGTGAGAGAAATTGATGTAATGAATTCAGCAAAATTCACAATGGTGTATTATCACTGCTTTATGCCTATATTTATCTATGCTTACATCCATTGGGATATTTTTCCCTAGAGCATCTTTTCTAAATCCCGCTCTTGTGAGGCAGTGGGAAGGATGACATAATCAGTCCAAACAGTTTCCTGCACATGGTCAGTATTATAAAATTATGAATAAATAATGGTTTTGTGTAAGAGTCAGAACATCCTGTGGTGCAAGTCAGCACAAGTCATAGGTGTAGAACACATAGGACTAAATTAGTGAGTTCAAGTCCTCACTATCACAGGCCACCACAGCATATTATACCACTAATAAAAATAATAAAGTTCAATTTAAAACTAGGATCTCACTACTTCTTTTGAAGGCTGTTCCAGTACCTCATTTCCCTGATAGTTAGAGATACTCAAGGGCCTTTAAACTCTTTTAAGTTATGTCTACACAACTTCCTCGATGTATCTGAGGTGAACCCTCCTGCTGCCTCACCCTGAACCTGCCCCATCTATCCACTCCTGCTCTTATGCATCCAGGCTGAAAAGGCAGCAGTGAGGCAACTCAGATGATACCTGGGGGCTTGTGAGCATTCTGGATCATAGACATGAAAGGACACCTAAGGAGTGGTTTCCCAGTTTCAGACGTGGTGTGTGTATTAGATGATCCAAGCTAGGACTCACTAAGCCCAATTACAGATTCTGGGGGAAGCCTCCCTAATTAGCAGATAGATAATATCAAGTAGGCCTGTGCGAATAGGCATCTATTCGATTTGGCTTCAGAACCGGGTGCTTCAGATGCCAGTGATCCAATCCGGAGCTCTGGATCGGTTTTCCACTTTGATTTGGCTGAAGCCTAAAAAAGCCAGCACTTCAATATGGAAATGACGCTTTGTTGTCCAAAGCATCTGAATCTTCTCCAGATCCGACACACGGTCTGAAGCCTCGCACAGGCCTAATATCAAGGTGTGGCAGGTAAAGAAAGAAAGGGTTAGCACAAGCAGGTGGGTGGGATGTCCTCAGATGGGGGGGCATAGAGTTGGAGCTCACAAATCCATAACCTATATTCCAGCAAAAGCGTATCTTCTGTAACTCTCTCTTCTTTTACTTCACCATCAGTTGTGGCATCTGGCAGATGTATATTAAGGGTATGGCACTAGACTTAATGAACAGTTACACTGACCTTCTTGGTTCTTAACTCCAGAAAATTCCAGTCAATGCATAAAAACTTTTAGAAATGGATAGAAGTAGACCTGGGGATCAACTTTTACATAAAGATGGAAGTAGACCTGGGGATCAATAATGGCATTTTAAGAAGTGCATGAGTTAGGACCACAAATCCTATATTTTCCATGTGTCAGGTTTTCAGGTTGTAGCTGTATTGGTTTAGAGGCAAAAGGAATCAGAACTTGTGGTAGAGGGGATATCTTTTATTAGATCAGCTAGATTTTGGCAAAAAAAAAATCTTTAATTGAGACAATCATTTTAATGATTTTCCATGATACTTTTGTTCCCATTGTCACTGACTGTTTTTAAAAATCCCACCCTAAAATATATTGTCTTCTAGATTACATTACCACCAATAACTTCCACAAAAATATTCAAACAGATTTATGGTAGCAATAGAAGATCTTCTCTTCTCTCTCTGTGTCTTGGTTTGACTGATTTGAAAGGTGGATAAAAGGATGGCTTACCCAAGAGAGTCATAAGAAATAAACAAATGGGGAAAAATCCTTTTTGAAATTATGTTATCAATCAGATTAAAAAACAGGAAATAGACACATTAGTTATTTACCTCACTGATTTTTTGAGGCATTCTTTGCAAAAAAATGCAGACGGAAGAGTCTGATATACTTTGAAATCTACAGGCATACTTTATCTGTATGTGATGGTCTCTGAAATCCTAGAAGCTTACCATTTCGTGGGATAGGAGAGGAAGGAAATCATTATGTTTGCATTGACATTAATTATTCAACAAGAAAATGTTATTAGTATGATTCTTTCATATAGGGCAGATACTGTAGAATAGTTCATTTTAATATGACAAGTAGGAACAACAGAACAGAAGTAAAAAAATGATATGAAAAATGAGGCTGAGATCTTCAAAGATAAATTAGTAGAACTTTAGCAACTAGGGCACTTTTCAGAACCTGGTGGGTATTTATATCCATCTTTATGTGCCTACAACCCTTTAAATATTAGGACCTCTATGGCTCAACTCTTGCATTTTCAAAATGAGGAAAATAGCACTTCTGAACTCCTACCCATAAGGAAAGGTATAGTAGAGAGATATGTGCATGTTAAACTATTGAGGGACAGATGAAGTACCAAATTCTTGCTCACTTTCCAGGCCTTAATGAAACTTTCATACAATTTGGATGCTGTTTCCACTTGTGTAGCTAGTTTTCATGCTCAGAGCCTTGTACTAGGACCCAGAAAGGAAAATAATTTCTGAATAATATGCATAAAATTGTACACTTTTAAACTTAAGTCACAAAAAATCCACATCTAGTGAGTACTTGATGCTGAGCAAACAGGAAAATCCTCATGCCTCTTCCACTAATAGCCCAGTAAAGTGATTTTCATCCTTTTTCAGACTCAAGGCACCCTGGGATAGACTCAAGGAACTCCTTGAAAATTGGCAGCTCTTTTTTTCCTAGTTTTTTAGTACAGAAAAATAATGGAACAGGTTTTCTGTTGCAAAGAACTCAGAAAGACTACAGGTATAGATTTCTATTTCAAATCTCTGGGTTTATCTTGCAAATCATGTTTGCACACCACTCCACAGCATCCTTTAAAGTATCTCAGAGCACCTCAAATACCTTAAGCTGTTTTTTTCAGTAGCTTTTTGCCTTAAAATGCCCCTCTTTGAGAAGCTTTACCTCAAAATATCAAAATATTACAGTTTTCAGAGATTTTCAGGCAATCATAGACACTCGTTCAATGTAATTGTCAGTTCCCAGTCCAATTTTACTTAATTTTTTTGTAGGGCTGTTTAGTTGCATTTTGTTGAGAATCCTTGCTCTAAAAAGTAGCATACCCAATGATACATACATATATATGTAGATGCACACACACAGACCTTGATAGATAACTTTATTCTCACCATCCCTCAAAATGTAACACCAGGAAAAATCTAAATTTTAGTTTGCTATTGTTTATGTTTTCACACTATAATATATTTATAATTGTTTGGTGAAGAGGAAAGAGGAGGAGGGAGAAGAATAAGAAGAGAAGGGTAAAATGGGGAAAAACTAGCAGCAACAGAAAAAGCAGAGATGATAAAGAAAGAAGAAGAATTAGGCAATGAAAATAATTATTCTGAGGAAGAAGATGAGCAAAAGATGGTAAAGACTGTTGCAGCAAAAGATGGAGATTGCAATCATGAAGAAAAGAAACAGAGACAGCACAAACTGATGAACAAACCAAAGATGTTGACAAAGGGGAAGAAGAAATAGCATCATCAGTAGAGGAAGAAAAACAGACTGGGAAAAACTACTCTGATAATTGTTAAGTAGATGATGACAAGGGAGAGGAATAACAACAGTCCAAGAAGTAAAGGAGTAACAGAGAGAAAACATTAATTCACAGCTGATATATGAGTTTTCTCAAGGCTTCCTTCACATCTTTGTTCCGCAGGGTATAAATGATGGGGTTTAACATTGGTGTCAAGGTACTATACAACACTGAGATCTGCTTGGCACTGCCTGGTGTGTAGCTTGACCTGGGTCTCAGGTAAGTGAAGATAGAGCTTCCATAGTAGAGGATGACCACAGTGAGATGGGATGAACAGGTGGAGAATGCTCTCCTCTTCCCTTGCGAGGAAGGGATTTTCAGTATGGTTGAGAGGATATAGGTGTATGACAGAAGGATGCAGAAAAAGGGTGTCCAGGCAATGAACAGACCAATGGAGAGGAGCAGGATTTTGTTGAGAGAGGTGTCCCCACACGACAGCTCAAGCAGTGGTGGGATATCACAGTAGAAGTAGTCCAAGCGGTTGTTCCCACAGAAGGGTAGCTGGAAGGCAAAGGTGGTGTGTACTGCAGAGTTCAGGAAACCACTTAACCAGGAAGCAGCTGCCAGCAGCAAGCAAATGCTTTTCCTTATGACTACCGTGTAACGTAGCAGGTTGCAAATTGCAACATAGCGATCGAAGGCCATTGCTGCCAGCAGGAGGCATTCTGTGCCCACAAAGGAGAAGAAGAAGTACAGCTGCACCACACAGCCCATGTAAGAAATGTTGGTCCTTTTTGAGAGGAGGTGAACCAACATCTGAGGGATGGTGGTGGTAGTATAGCAGATATCCAGGAAGGAGAGGTTGCCAAGGAAAAAATACATGGGGGTATGAAGATTTTGGTCCAGCAAAGAAACAATCATAATGACGATGTTCCCCAGGAGTGTGAAGAGGTAAATAAGCAAAAGTCCAGTGAAAATCAACAGCTGGATTTGCTGAAGGCTAGCAAATCCCAAGACTATGAACTCCACCAAGGTGGTTTGGTTTCTTATATCCATGTGTTAACTTGAATGGGTATTTCTGCCATGTGAAGAGGTGGATAATAAATAAAATTGTTAAGCCAATTTAAGTAGTACCAATAAGCATATAAAATTAATATAAACCAAATTTTCTTGCATATAACACATCCCCAACTATATCACATAACATATTTTTCGAAAGGCCCAAGAAGGAAATATATATATATGACTTTGGAGGTTGGGTAAGTACCAGAGTTCTGGGGTCCCTCAGGCTGGGGGCCATGCACTGAGGCTGGGGCCACACATTAGGGATGGGTGCAGCTCACTAGGGCTAGGGGCTACCCATTGGGTCTTGCCCAATCTGACATGCTGTGCAGCGGGGCCCAATCCAGGATGGCTGCACCAGGGCCATGTGGCAGGGCCGAATCCAGCATGCTGAACCTCCGTCTGTGTGCTGGGGCTTGATCCAGCACACCAGCTCTGGGACAGCATGATGGGTCTGATTGTATGTACTGAATAGGAGGCCACGCTCTGAGTCGCAGATTGTGCACTGGCTCAGGTTCCACGTGTTGGGTCTGGGGTAATTTGCTGAGTTGTATCCAGTGCACCAAGTCCAGTCATAGACCAACCCCATACAACATCCCAGTCTAATGTGTGGTTGGGGAGGAGAGCTCCCCACAAGTCCAGAAATTTGACATGGGGTGAGGGAAAGGAGGGAACAGTGGCAGCATTAATTGCCGTGGGTCCCAGAACTGTGGCATTTAATATTGCCACCACTGTGTCCCTTCCCCATACACATTTTCAGACCCATGGAGCCCTTTTCCTTGCATATAGTGTGCACCCAAGTCTTCCCCAGCTGGTTCTGGAAGAAAAGGTGTAGGTTATATGTTAAAAAAAGATTTATTTGAATATTTTTCTTGAAACCTACTACTACAACATAGGATTTTTTAGGGGAGTGTTGGAGACACTCAGATACTGTGATAACAGAGTTCTTGTAGTAATACTTAGCCTTTACACAGTGTTTTTCATTCCTCAGACTGAATCCAAAAGACAAAAGAAGTACAGCTCAATATCCCCTTGGGGAAATAAAGCACAGGGAAGTTAAGTGACCTACTCACTGCTATACTTGAGCTTGTGAAATTTAATAGAGAAGGCAGTCAACCCTGCTGTTCCAATCTCAATCTGTTTTACCTTCAGCTAGAATGAATGGTTCTCATATACATATCCAAAATCTTTTGAAGTGAATGGGAGATTTTGTATAAGGTACAATGACCTTGGACCAGGCCACTAGAAACCTCTCTGAGACAGAATGAAAACAAACTGAAACATAGTTGACAGACAGGCACACAGGCAGCAATAGATAGATGATTCAGTCAATCAATTGGTCAACAGTTAGATGAGTGTGAATGGAGACAGATACAGAGAGGAAGAGGAAGAAATGAGTATTAACATGGGAACATAAGATTTGAAGTGGCTTCTTGAGGCATCAAGACAAGGGAGACAAGGGCATGGCCAATGGTCTACTACTTTCAGCAATAAGGAAGTAAGTTAATGCTCAGATGATAGGAAAAGGACATTTTGCCTCATGTTACACAGGAAGGCAAACCTCCATTTCCTCCAGTCCATGCTGATCTGAATTAAGATCCACATTCCTTCATCAGACCTGAATCTGATCATTGGTCTGACCCTAAGAGGGAAAATAAGACCCTCTTACAAGAAACCTTGTGTCTTGTAGTACCAGTGGGAGAAACAGTATACATCAATCAACCTCCCTCACCCCTCAGCCTAAAATCCCAATGTCTCAAGAAAGGGAAAAAAAACCCAAAAAACAAAGTAAAACAAGACAAGACACAAACAAAAATACTAAAACCCACAGATGCCATTAGCACTCATGAAGGGGGAAAAGGTCTTTCTTGGCCACAACTAGCAACCATGTGGTTACCAGATTCCCTCCATACAACCATGCTATCTTTATAGTCGGACCTGGTGACAGCAATTACATGACTGCATGTCTCATATTCTGCTTGAGGAGGCAGAAATTCTTGTCCTATCATACCATTCCTTTAATAAAATTATCCAATTGATCTTAATAGTATGTAGGTTTCTTGCTCAACCACTTTGCATATCTTCTATTATCCAGTCCATTTAATCTTGTGCTGATCTTGTTTTTTTGTCTAAAAATCTCATCACCTTCCTTTCAGGGGTGTTGGTTGTCGTTGTTTTGGTCTAAGGACATAGGCGGACAAGGTTCTTTTGGTAATTGTGATATCTTTTATTAGACCAACTAAATAGTTGGATAAAATTGTTCTTTGCAAGCTTTCAGGTACAAACAACCTTCTTCAGGCACAGGGAGAGTCTGCCTGAAGAAGGGTATGTGTACCCATAAGCTTGCAAAGAACAAATTTTACAACTATTTAGTTGGTTGAATAAAAAAAAAAAATCACATTTACCCAAAGAACCTTGTCTGCCCATCACCTTCCTTAACATTCTTCCTATTTATGTAATTGCATAAGGTGCTTATATCTCTTCTTAGTCTCACTTTTCCTAAACTGAGTCAAGCTCCTTTAATTTTCTTTTATAAGAAGAGTTCTGTTTTCCCTTACCCATTTTAGTGGTCTATCTTTTTTGGTAATATTTTTAAGGGCATTGACAGATGTGAAAAACCAAAAAAACCCAAAACTGTCCTTTACCAGAAGTGGAAGTGCACTAGTTTAACCCAGCTCCCCAGTGTCTGTATAGATAGGATGCTTTATCAGGGCTTCTTGGCATTTTCATCAAATAGCTGATTCAATTAGGTATTAGATAAAAGTGCCAAAAAGCCCTGCTGAAGTACCCAATTAATACAGACTTTGGGCAAGCCGGGTCAAACTAATGCAATGCCTCTTGTTGGCATGCACTGCAGTCAGCACAGGTGTTCACCGAGCTGAAAATAAAGCTCCAGTTTTGGGGGTTTTTTTCCCCCCACATCTGCAAACAGCCTTATATCGCAGACCTGAAGAAGGGCACTTTGTGTAGTGACAGAAGTAATAATTTAGAAATGCTCCTTAACAGGAGACTGAGGGAATTGGAAGATAGTCCCTTGTTTATGGAACAACAGCTAGAGAGGACCAAAGGGTTTGCAGAGGTTGCCAACTGCTCCACAATAAGACGTATTGTTTAGTTCTTCTCCTTCACTGTATGCCTGCATTTGTTGAACCCAGTGATTACTGAACTTCATGCTTGAAAGCTTTTCTAACATCTGTCCTAATTATACAATTGTCCAATTAAATATAACAGTTTCCTTGTCTCACACAGAGACTCAAACAGATCTCCATGTTCAAAAAACAAAGAAAAATATAAATTTAAGAGGGAAAATTTATATAACAAAACTTGTGCCTGAGACCTGATCCTTAGCTGACATAAAGCACTGTATGTGTTTTTGCAGTAAGTAGGTATCTAATACAAGTTCAGTTTCGCTCTAACAGATTTATTCCAGTTAAACTCTAGCCGGTATAATTATGTCCACACATACTAAATTTGTCAGTATGCATGATGAAATTAGAGATGACTGAACTGTATTAATAAAAGTTGGGAGGGTGGGGGTTGCTGAATGAAATGGCTTTTCATAGAAAAGAATCACAAAAAGAAAAAGACTGTTGCATTCCTTATTTTATTCATTTTCTTTAGAATACCATAAGCTGTTTTTTTCAGTAGCTTTTTGCCTTAAAATGCCCCTCTTTGAGAAGCTTTGCCTCAAAATATCAAAATATTACAGTTTCCAGAGATTTTCAGGCAATCATATACACTCGTTCGATGTTATTCTCAGTCCCAGTTCAATTTTACTTAATTTTTTTATAGGGCTGTTTAGTTGCATTTTGCATAATTGCATTTTAAAGGTTCTCTGGTTTTTAATATACATTTGAAAACTTTTTCAGAGAAAAACAAATTAGATATACTTACTGGCAAGAGAAACTGATGTGATGAATGCGACAAGATTCACAATGTGTTCTGTACTAATGATGCTTTATACTTATACCTATGTTAACATCCATTGAGATATTTTACCCTAGAGCATTTGTTACTGATGCTCTGGTGTGGGGGGGGTGGGGGTGGGAATGACCTCATCAACCCAAGCTATGCCTTATAACATTGTCAGTGTTACAAAATTATACACACAAGAGGATCAGAGGATCAGATTCTTATATAATGCAAAGTAGTATTGGTAATAGGTATGGAGCACATAGGACTGAGTTTTCTATCACAGCATATTAACCCTTTAATAAAGTGATAACACTCCATCTTAAAAAGGCTTCTTTTTCTTTTCACTGCTCCTTGTGGGAGGTCATCCCAGTACCACAAACCCCTGATTAGAAACTTGCTTCAGATTTCCAGCCTAAATAGAGTGCTTTCCTTTTTATGCCCACTTCCTCTTATAGCTACACTGCCCTTCACTATGAAAGCATTCCTCCCTCCCTTGGATTTTATGACCCCTTCATTAATATTTTAATAGACAAGAAGCATATCTCCTGTCAGTATTTGAGTTCCTAGTACAAACTTTCCAAGCTTCTTTGGTTTCCCTGTATGGCTAGGGACAGAAATTACGCATAAACAGGTTTAAGCGATCAGAAATTAGTTTGAACCTGTAACAGATCAGAAGTTCAGTGCGCATAAACCAGTTTTGGCCATTTTGAAAGCAGTTTAAGACAAACCTGGTTGAATGTAGTATCAGACTTAACTGATTTAGGTCAAGCCAATTTAGACCCCTTCCTGGTTCAAGTTAACCATCAGTCCCCCAGCATCCCAGGATGCTTTGCAGCCCTGGGCTGGGCTGTCTGCTACAGAGAGCAGGGTTGGCCCTGCCCCTCTACTCACTAGCCAGAGCACTATCCTTGCTCTGGTTGGCTGAGAAGGGGATGGGGTAGGAAACCTGGCTCCAGACTGCAGCCAAGCCTGTCTGCTAGGGGCAGAGCATTTGCTGCCACGCTTTCCCCCCACTTGCCACTGGAGTGGAAGAAGTGGGGTGGCCAGATTCTTGGGCCAGGCAGGCAGAATGAGGCTTTAAGCCCCCTCCCCCAACCCAGGACTTTAGTCAGGGTCTGCCTGGTAGAGGTGCAGCAGCTTGTGCCAAGTTTTTACCCACTCCCAACTTGAGCAGAGGGGGTGGAGACATGGCCAGATGCTGGCCCCAGGCCTGCACGCTAAAGCAGAGGGGAAGGAGAGGGGGTTTAAAATTCTGTTGCTCTAGATGACCAAATTGTCCTTTCCCCACTATCAGGCATATTGTGGACAGCTAGAGTTTGAGCTCATCCATAGGCAAAGTCTGGCTAGCAGGATCTCAGTAGGCCTACAGCCAAGCCTGACTTTCAGGCTCACCTCAAAGGGGTTTGCATGCAGGCTGTCCAATGCTGAAAAGGCTGATGCCACCACTGATGGAGCCAGATAGTTTGAGGGAGGGTCAAGCAGTGCTGTACCACCTATATTAGCTGCCCCAACTTTTCCCAAGGGAACTTCAGACTGTAAACCACTGTATGGGCCAGCACCCTGCCTTTCACCCTCCCATGCCCTCAGATGACCTTCTGGTTCCTAATCTAGCCCATGCCTCCTTCCCTGGTCTCTACAGCAAGCCTAACTGTAGCTAATCTCCTCAGTCATCTCTCTCTGGTGCCTTTCTTACCTATGCACACCTAACTACTTCCTACAACCAGTCATGCCCCCCCCCCATTAATATGCCACAGGTACAGTGTGGGGGCAAAGTCCATGTCTTGAACATGTTTTTATGTTGTTTTTATTTTCTAACTGTGCATCTAGAGACACCATATAAGTGCCAGAGGTTTGATCCACCATGCTGTGACAATGCCTAACACCCTGAGAGAAATGAGTCCAGCATTCAGGGCTATTTTCATTAAAGAACATGGTCATTATAGTTTAGTGATGAGGGCATTTTCTTGTAAGGCATTACATTTTATTAGCCTATAATCCAAATGTCTCCAGAGTCAGGTTTCTTCTTATATCTTCTCCTGCTGGCCCCACAGATATGTCCTTTACCCTTCTCTGTGAAGTAGTGAGATCTGAAACAGCTCTTGATGAATGGAGGATATGGGAGTAATCCACAGTCCCCACGCATACACTGTTGCTACCATCTAGTGGCTTCACTAGAAAATGTCACAACTTGAATTATCTTGAAAGGCTGACCTCTTTTGAAACCCATTGTGGAAGCCTCCTATTTTGTCACTGCAGTTTTCTAATACAATTTACTGGAAAATTAAAATGTGCCTCCACAGGAATTTTAACAAGAAATTTCCCTTTCAAAATTTTATAATGAAACCTTTGGGTTTCCCAAAGGGAAACATTAACAATTAATGAATTTTGGAAAGTTTTTTTTTTTCATAGTACGGGCAGTCCTCTACTTACAACATTTCAAGTTACAACATTTTGAAATTACAATATTTATAAATTGACACCCTGTTTCAACTTTATGACATCAGTTTTGACTTTACAATGCTTGATCTGATGCAATGCCACACCAGTGAACAAGTTTGCTGTGTCACACATCTCCTTGGAGAACATCTGTCCAAACTTCCTTGGACGCTTTCTTTAAGAAAGCAGACAAGACTCCAGAAAAACCTGCAGCCAAGACTCCGGAGAAGACTCCAGCCAAGAACCCTTCAAAAAGTCCAACCAAGAGCCTTTCAAAAAGTCCAGCAAAGTCACATCAAAGAAGTCCTTCCAAATCAATATGATTGCTATTTACAATATACATACATTAATGTAGCTATATTACTCATCTATAATTGATCAAGTACAAAATTCTGGGGTATTTTTAGTAAAAATAGGGTATTGAGCCTTGGTTCAGGAGCCAATCCCCCATTTATAACATTGTTTCTTATGAGAAAATTGGTTCCGAGTTACAGTGATTTGAATTAAGATGCGGTTTTCAGGAACCAATTGCATTGTAAGTCTAAGGACTGCCTGTATCTCACT
>NW_005843089.1:252928-257849 GCF_000455745.1 Alligator sinensis
CTCTTTCCAAACCGGGAAGAAAAAAAAAGGGGGTCCCTAAAGCCAACTTATTAAAATGTATTTTCTTAGGCTTTTTGAACTGCTCTCCAAATAAAAAGTAAAATCTGAAAATAGAAACAAAATATGTAAATAGTGATTCTCCCCATGGGCAGATGCAAGATTTTGGAAAAGGGGTGTAGGAGCAGCATTCCTGTGCTAAAGGAGTGGCTGAACCCCAAATCCCAGCCTCCCTCCTTTACACCAAGTTAGACAGACCACACCAAAGGAGCAGAAGTGGGGGACATTTTTTAAGTCCCTCAAGCAGGTATCTTCTTTCCTGTCACCTCCCCCTTTGGTACTCAACTGTACAGATGCTCAACCATCCTCTCCCATGTTCCCCCTCTCCTGCCCACTGCTGCCACTGTCTCCAGCTGAGCCAGGGGATCTCCAGAGCCACTCCTGCCCCTTTACAATCAGGGGCTACCTAGAACCAGGCTTGGCTACAGACAGCAGTGGTAATGGGCATGTTCTCTTCCTCTGTGCCCGCTCCAGAGCTAGCAGGGCACACCAGGGAAAGCTGTGCCAGGTGCTGGGGGCGGACACAGTCCCAGTCCACCTGATGTCCTGGGTGGAAGCCCCAGTGTGGGAGTCTAAGGGCACCTGAATTCCAGGCAGGCAGATAGGGCAGGTTTGCTGGCCAGTCAATGCAGTGCTGCAGGGGCAGAATGCCTGAGGGAGGGGTACGGGGGAGCCACTAACAAGGGCTCTGCCCATGTTGCACTGCCCCCTTCCCCTGCGGGGTGGGGGCTGAGATTTCCCTTGTGCTTTGACAGAAGCCCTCATGCTGCCCGCTGCAAACGTAGTCCCAAGTTGGTCAGCAACCTGACAGGTACTGCTGCTGATGAAACCACTGCCCCAGCATCTAAGCTTTGAAGAACAGCACCCACTGCCTCTTCTTCCTGGAGGTTCCCGATGGTAGTGTGGGGCCCCGCAGGCTCAGTTCTGGCCTGCTCTCGTCTGACACTGGGGAGGGTTGGGACAATCACAGCTCGGGGAAATAGAGGCTCCCACCCCCTTGGCCAGCTCTGGGCTGCATCACCCAGCTGTGCTGCTGCAGGCTTCTGGGAGCTGTCCAGGTTGCTGCCCAGGGCAGGCTGCCAACACATTCCTCCAGCAAGCTGTGTTAAGGCATCTTAAGCAGCGTGCATGTAGACACATGCCTAAACCACCTTAATGCACCTTAGGCTAAGGCATATTCAATTTAGGCAGATGTAAATTCATGTTTAGACATGCCCGGTGAGATGGAAATTCTGTATTAATTCTACAGAACTCACAAAAGGTATAAAAGCTGTGAAATGCAGCTAAACAATCAGGAAGGGATGAAGTTTGCATCAGTATCCTAGGTGACATATAAGGGAGGTATGGGGGGGCACATGCCCCCCCGAGATTGGCTGGTGCTGCTGCTGGCACCCCCTGGGAGCTGCCTCTCCACCTGCTGCCAACCCTGCCACAGCTGCCTGCAGGCGGTCCCCACTCAGCCTGCCCTCTCCACGGACATCACTGCTGCCCCCTGCGGGTGGCCCCCACTCGGCCCGCCCTCAGCATCAACATCACCATGGCCACCTGCAGGCAGTCCCTTTTCGCTGGCTCCACACCACCACCACTGATACCCCTGCTGCCACCTGTAGGCAGTTGCCGTGCCCCCTTCAGCCTCAGGAGGCATGAATCATTCATGATTAGCAACCTCCTGCATGATGTTTTTTAAAGAGCTTGTGTTAAAATACTGAGGCATTGAACGGGTTTTGGATCTAGCATTATGCTCATTTCTACCCTGCATTTCACCTGCTACATCTATTTTGTTATTAAAAGGGAGCAGCTGAGCTCTTGCTTTAAGTATTTCTGCCTTGGGAATTCTGATAGTACAACAGAGACTAGTTATCATAAAAGCTAACTGGGGGTTGAAATCAAGGTTTGATGCAACTCAGAGCCATTCTTCGGGTGTGCTAACCTGAAGAAAGCTGAAGACTGATCATTACGAAGGTGATTTGGGGGAGTCTGTCTATGGTGCCATACTTAGAATAGTTATTACATCAAGGTGAACGTTTTGGATTCAAAACATGGTCTAAAATATGATTAAAGCTTTTGATCACTGCTTTACAGATTCTGGCCTTTTTCGTAGCTCAGAGGGAACCAAATAAATTATTAGAGTAATTACTGGGCTATTATGTTGATATGCAGATGGGAGCCTAATTTCAAACCTCAGTATGTTAAATGAGTTAGGAAAGTTGCTATGTGAAAAAGAAAATTGTTAAGCAAACAGTGTTATGCATATTCAGAATGGCTATGCTTACTGAGGTGCACACAGACAGACAGATAGACAGACAGGTAACACTACAATGTGAATGCAGCTATGGGAGAGAGGGCTGAAAACCATAGATGCATCAGCTTCATTGTTGTTAATTGTGACAGTGGTAGAGTCTTTGCTACTATAGGCAATTATTGATGAAAAAACATTTCCATCCATACTCTTTTATCCTAGATTAAATGAAGAACTTTAGTGAATGCATATGTAAGTCTTCTTTTGTGATGTGGATATCTGTGCCTTTGAGAATATTTCTGTGTGGATGTTTATGCAATTTGAATTTTTACCTTATAAGTGGTGCACTTGTGTGTGTGTGTGCAGGTGTGAATAAGATCTTGAGTGAACATTCCAGAATTATTGAGTGTATAAGAGAGATCATTTATGATTATGTGAATCTAAGCATGTTTGCATTTATTTGTCTGTATATGTGTATACCTGTGTATGAGTTCATTTGTGTGTGTTGTCAGGTGGAGGCAAGTGTTTCCATGTATGCAGGCAGGGAAGCCTGTGGGAACATGTGTAACTGTATGTGAATGAGCTTGTGTGTGCGTGTCTATGACTGTAAATATGTTTGAGGCCATATGTGCAGTTTGCTCTGCAATGTTACATTAGTGTGTTTGTACCTATGAAAGTTTGTGACTAAGGACCAGATTCTATCTCATCAATTAGATGTCTACACAGACTTAGATGATTCACTATTGTGCTATTCCACCCTGCTTGAGACCTGACAATCCGTTACTACATCTACTTCTGTAACACACTGCTGCTTTACACTTAGAGTCACAAAAAAACAATGAGGGTGAGGAGGAGCCTGGAATTCCCTCCACCCACCAGCTCCCTTACACGCTTTTTGCATTAATTAATTTCCCTAAGAGTGATTCTCTCTCACCATGACTGAATCCCTGAAAAACAGTTAATGTGATTTAATTACTACTTTGCAACAAAGATGAGATGCGAAGGAATTTTGAAGGTGGCTTCAAATTTGCATGTGTGTGTGTGCATGTATGTGTGCATGTGTGTATACACACACATATGCATGTATGTACTAAAAGTCTTTGAAGTATTATCTTTCTTTTAGCAAAATTTAAAAAAATGCTGAACTCTGTTGTCTGAAGTTAGTTACGTGCTTCTATATCTGAAGACCTAACTTTTCAGATAAAGTTTTGTTTCTGTAAGTTTAATGGAGATTCATATAGCTCATGGAACTTAGGAAATCTCAAACACACTATTAATATCTGAGTTGGTAGCTTGCTGTAAAAGATAATTCTCTAAGTAATTGTATTGTTATATGAGTACCAAAAAACAGTAACTTTGGAAAGCTAGATTGGGATTTCTTAAAGGTTAAGGAAAAAATTAGGAATTCAGCTTCCATTGATAGTCAACCATTTGAACATCTTTGAATATCCCACCGCTTTTCTGTGAATAGATGAATGAAGACACAGAGAGAGAAAGAGATCTAGAAATATGTAAGAATATGTGACGATGAGATGCTATAGCTAGAAAGAGTATGATATTAGATAGTCAGACAGATATCTATACTTTATTCAAATTTATGGTAAGGTACAGTCTTCATAATATCATTGGTTGATAGTGTACTGTTAGTCTGGTAGACAAACATTTTAAAGGACAGGTAGCGACACAGCAGCTAAAGATAACCATGCACCACCAGCACAGTGCAGTACGGGCTGTTACTGCCCTGTCATTTAGTACTTCTAAAAGGAAGTACTAAATGATGGTGCAGTTACAATGGCACTGTAGGGGCACATGTAGATGCACCCACTGGAAAGCCAATATATGGATAGGTAGAGAATGAGGAAGGAAGGAAGGAATTAGTAGTTTTGGTGAGGTTGACCCCCAGTTCTGAGCATTAACTATGGCTATCTTTATTTATTATGATACTGATAATGATGACGATATCTGCAGGTAAATCCTGGCTCCTCCCAGCAAGATGGACAACGGCACTAGGGTTAGAGAATTCCAGCTCCTTGGGTTCCATAGTTCCCCGCGCTGGCAGATGCTGCTTTTTATGATGTTTTTGGTTATCTACATCTTAACCATTACAGGAAACATCATCATTATCTTTGTTGTGAGGCTTGAGTCCCGGCTCCACTCACCCATGTATTCCTTCCTCAAGAACCTCTCCTTCTTGGAGATCTGGTACACAAGCACCATTGTGCCAAAGATGCTGGCCAGCTTCCTGATGAAGAAGAGGAATATCATTTCTTTTGCTGGATGTATTGCACAACTCTACTGCTTTGTCTTCCTGGGGGCCACAGAGTGCTTCCTCCTTGCAGTGATGGCA
This sequence comes from Alligator sinensis, assembly GCF_000455745.1. Taxonomy (NCBI): domain Eukaryota; kingdom Metazoa; phylum Chordata; order Crocodylia; family Alligatoridae; genus Alligator; species Alligator sinensis. Next base: position 257,572 of record NW_005843089.1, read on the forward strand.
TATGACAGGTACCTTGCTGTGTGCGACCCACTGCATTACGCAGTGATCATGAACACTGCATCTTGTACCCGTCTGGCTGTGGTATCTTGGGTGACTGGTATCTTCACTGGGCTTTTACCCTCCTTGTTAATCTCCAGGTTAGATTTCTGTGGCCCCAATCAAATCAACCACTTCTTCTGTGACATCTCTCCATTGCTCAAGCTCTCCTGCTCAGACACATCCATCACTGAGGTCCTCATCTTTATCCTCTCCATCCTCATCCTCATCAGCTGCTTCCT
>NW_005843089.1:257859-268170 GCF_000455745.1 Alligator sinensis
CATCCTTCAGATCCCCTCTGCCTCAGGAAGAAGGAAGACCTTCTCCACCTGTGGCTCACACCTTGCTGTGGTTGCCATTTACTATGGCACAATGATCTCCATGTATGTTCATCCCACCTGTAACCTGTCCTCAGAGCTCAATAAGGTTATCTCTTTGTTCTACACAGTGGTCACCCCTGTCCTGAACCCTGTCATTTACAGCCTGAGGAACAAAGACTTCAAGGAGGCCCTGAGGAAAATAATCAGAAGACACTGTAGTCTTCAATGATTGTGAGCTAAAGAGACTCTGGACTTGTTTATTTAAATAACTTTTTACCTGGACTTAGAGTGGCCATGAATTACAGTTGCACCAATTTTAATGCCTACAAATGACTGTAATAATATTTCAGACTGAATATCACTATAAATGAGAATCAGTCCTTCAACTATTTTCCTTTTTTGGCTATCAAATAGATATATTTGTCCATCATTTATTATTTCTTTTATTTTATTGGTGATATAATTATTATTTGACCATAATTATCTTTTGTTTTTATTAGAAGTACACATAAATAAATACATACACCTTCCTAAAGTAAGCCTTAACACTCGTTACAATGATTTGTCTAGTCCTTGGGTTTTTTTGGTCTGTTTTGACTCTTTTTTCCCCCCCTGTGGGATTGTATAGTTGATTTTGGTGAAAAATCATGCAATCTACACATCTTGAAATATATTGACAATAAACCACATGACTCTGTTGGTCTTTAATATGATACTTTATCTTGGAGGCATAAAATAATTTTTTAAACATTAAGACATTCAGATGTTTTCAATGAAGAAGGTATATACAAGTACAGCCTTCAAGTTAGATCACTGCAATTTGACACCACAAAAACCCAGCAAAGAAACAAACAAACACACACATCTAATGTGAATACATCTTAAATTACCAGACGTTGGTAGCAGACCAAATTACTAGACCAAATATATATCCAGACCAAATTACCAGACCAAAGATATATCCAGTGAAGGGCAGTGGCATGTTTTACACCTGATGTAAGCTGGTATATGGCCATTAAAGTAATTTACGGCTTGGAGAGATGACATATTTACACCAGTACAAAATGTGTGTGTGTGTAGTTTTATACAATTCTGTGCTGAATTAACTCTGAAAGAATCAAAGAAAACTTTCCATAGTGTAAGTTGCATTGGTTTCAGTTTTCTTTGCCTCTGTCCAACCCAGAGTTTGCTAATGGCAAACAAGTACATAAACCCTACGTAATTGCATGACAACAGCAGAGTGTTCATTCAGCTAGGTCTTTAAGCTTAGTACCCCATTGTTTTCTTGTGCTCCAATATTTGTCTGTATCCATTGATTATATTTTGCCTTAGATATTAACCCTACATTCAAAGGGGGATAGGCATATAAGGTAACATTCTGTTCTTTCCTGGTTGGCTAAATGACCATTTTTTGGCCACTTAGGGTGCATCCAGACAAACGTTCCCCAGGGACAAATAGCAGCAAATCTGTGGTACTTACTTCAATAAGTAAGTACCACAGATTTACTTCAATAAGACCACCTCCACCTGTTTGGATTTGAATTTGTCTTCCATCTCAACCAGGAGTTCCCTATTGACACAGATTCATGGTATTCTCGTCTTATGTACCCTCAGTCCCCACCCCCATTGCAACTGTTTCCTTTTTGAATGAAAGCCATTTTTTTGGAGGAGGGCATGGAGCTCCAGTCTTTCTCCTCCTAGATAAGTGCATTAGTCATTGGGCTATGGAGTCATTCTTGCATTGTTTTCCTATTGTTAATCTATAATGAAGATAGATTGTGGGTGCATCTACATGTGCAATTAATGTTATTTGGGTTTACTATGCAGTAATTTACTGTGCAGTAAACCAGCCCTGGGCAGGAGTCTACACATGCAGCCATTTGGGAACAGATTTGCTGCTTATGGGAGGAGTCTGCTCCAGGCCTCCTCTGGCCCTGCCCCTGTAGCAGCCAGAAGGAGCTGGAGGCTCTGGCCACAATTGGCTGGGTGCTAGGGGTACTCTTTAAAAGGCAGCCCCATGAGGAGATTTTCTGGCCCAGAGCAGTCTGCAGCATGCTGGCACAGCCCTCTGCTACTCTGTCTGCAGAGCTTGTGCTCACCATGCAAGAGCTGTCCCACCCCCAGACCCTGGCAGTGAAGACCTGTTCCCCAGGCTTCTGTTTGCCACCTTGCTTGCTGTGCTTCCCTGCCATAGTGACTGCTGCCTGGCCACAGTCAGCCCTGGCCTTGTCTGCTCCCCCATGCTGTGTGGCCACATGGCCAGGCTCACCACTGCATCTGAGGCCTCTTGTCCCCGTGCTGATGCCACCCAGCACCTGGGCTGCCACCCAGACCCCAGCAGGGACAGAAATGACGTGCACATGGATACCTCCATGGGTGCCATCTATGAGCTCCTGGGGTTTCAGCCTGGCCACCTGTGGGCCCACCCTACCAGCCACCACTGGTGGCTCCACATTGTCCAGCACACCTGGTATGATCAACAGAGGCTGGACTCCTTCCAGATGACCTGGACCAGATTCCAGGAGCTCAGCAACCAGGTCCACCCACACCTGGTGTGGCAGCCCACCACCATGCAGTTGCCCCTCCCTGTGGATACCTGGCTAGCTATTGCCCTGCTCAAACTGGCCACACCTACCAGCATGTGCTATGTCAACCTTCTCTTTGGGATAGGCAAGGTGACCACTGGGGAGGCCATTCTAAAGGTCTGTGGTACCTTCCAGGGTGTGCTGGGGCACACTGTGCTCTGGGTCTATGACCCCCTTTAGATGTGCCCAGGCTTCTCACAGTGCACCAGGGCTCTGGATCAAACACATATCCTTGTCACCTGCCTGCTCCATGGTGACTGCCCATATTACAGCTGGTGGGGCTTCCACTCAGTCATGTTGTAAGCTGTCATGGACCACTGGGGTGCCTTCACCAACATCAGTGCCTGCTGGTTTGGCACTGCCTATTATGCCTGCAACTTTTACAACTCCATCCTGCCTGCCCTGGTGAAGAACAGGTGCTTTGTGCCAGGTGTGCTGCACCTCCAGCTGGGTGATGTACAGTCCTACCCCTCCTTATCTGGGACCCCACCTACCCATTCCTCCCCTGGCTTATATGGCCTACACCAGCTAGCTGGACCCCTGCCAACCACATTTCAACAGATGCCTGATCCAGAACCATGTGCTGGTAGAGTGCACCTTTCAGCCACCTGAACAGACACTGGTGCACCCTTACTGCTTTGAGTTTGCTCTTAAGTGAGCCAGCAGGGAGCTGTGCTTCTGAGCCGCGCACAGGCAGTGTGCAGGCTAGGGGAGCAGGAAGGGGTGGGGGGCGGCGCTTCCCTGAGGGGAGAGGGGACTCCTGGGGCTGTTCCCTGGGGCTTTGGCTCTGGACACCCCCAGGAACCCCAGGCTCCATTACTACCCAGCAGGAGGGGATGTAGCGGGTGGAGCAGCTGGCAGGCACTTCCAGGGAAGCCCAGAGTGGCCTGATTCGCTGAGGGAAGCAGTGCAGGAGTTTCAAACCGCAGCCCTTTAAAAGCCATGGTTTGCCCTAGCCCCCAGCAGTCGTGGCTTGGTAGCTGAGTGGGGGCACGTGTGCATCCAGCATACGTGTGCCCCCCTACCTACATTCACCGGCAGTGGAGGCAGCTGCAGCTGATCCCACAAGGTAAGTGAGCAGGGCAAAGGGAGCCAGCACAGCTGCAGAGAACCCAGAGGGGGATCCCCCCGTATCCCTCTTAAATGAGCTGGCACGGAGCTGCGCTCCCAAGCTGTGCATGGGCAGCGCGCACGAACAGAGCACGCTAACAGGTGTGCTCTGAAACGGCGCACTGGCATTTGCGCCAGTGTTTGTGCAAGGTGGGTGTGCAGCAGTAGGTAGGAAGGAGTCTCCAGAAAGAGAGAGAGAGAAAGACTCACAGCTCCATGGACATGGTAGGAATGCAGGAAGTGGCTGCTAGGGACTGCATCCCAGTGGAAAGGACGTGGAAGGCAGCTGCTGGGGTCCCCGCCCCAGTGGTGCCACCTACCCTGGGCTCCTCTGAGGCCTCCACCCAAACGGAGCCCATGGTGGGGTCAGTGGCCCCCTGCCCCACTGTCTGTGAAGGCTGCCTGGTGGGGACCTGGACACCACAGGTGGGAGAGGGGTCTGGAGTCTCCCTTGCCTGTCCCTCTTGTGCCCAACTTCGAGCCCTGGAGGAGAAGGTGAGGGAAATCCAGGGTGAGGTGAGCAGGCTTCAGGGAATCAGGGCCATGGAGGACAAAAATGACATGTATTTCCATTTTCTGCAGGATCAGTTTTCCAGCAGACAGACCTCCTGGGAAGGACACACAGCAGGAAGGTGACCACCAGAACCAGGACTGCTTGGGCTAGCATGGTGGCAGCGCCCCAGGCACAACTGGGGAACAGATTCAAGGCCTTGGCAGCCTTAGAGGAGAAGGTCGAAGTGGATGCCTCCGGGGGGATGGTGCCACTCTATGCACGGCACGGTCTGAACAAGGATGGAACACTATGAGGAAGAAACACCAAGTCCTCATCGTCAGAGACTCCATCCTGAGGGGAACAGAGGGTCCCATCTGCCAACCCAACACCATGGCACGTGAGGTCTGCTGCCTGCCTGGGGCTCAGATTTAAGATGTTACAGACATGGTCCCAGACCTCATTCAACCCTCGGACCAGTACCCCATGGTCCTAATCCATGTGGGAACAAATGACGCGGCAGGGAGCAGTCCAGACCACATTATGAAGGACTACAAGGCTCTGGGGACCAAGCTCAAGGAGATAGGGGTGCAGGTGGTATTCTCCTCTATTCTCCTGGTAAGTAGATGTGGATGGTGCCGTGAGGCCTGCATCAAAGCGGTCAACTGGCGGCTTTGGATTTGGTGCTACCAGGCAGGCCTTGGGTTCCTTGAAAATGACCCACATATTCACACAGGGAGCATGCTCAGGTGAGATGGGTTTCACCTCTCCTCTAAAGGCAAGCATGTCTTCTCTTCCAGGTTGGCTGATCTCATACGGTGTACTTTGAACTAGCTTCACCAAGGGGTGGGGCCACAGGGGGACATGAGGACACTTCCCAGCCAAGACAGGTGATGAGCACAAGAGGTACCTAAGTAAGTGACAGGGGTCCAGATAGTCCTGGGATCAGGGGGGTGGTGCAAGCACCCATAGGGGGTCTTAAATGCCTCTACACTAATGCACATAGTATGAGGAACAAGCAGGAGGAACTTGTCCTCCTGCTAGCTAACACAAACCCGGACATAGCGGGGCTCACTGAAACCTGGTGGGATCCAACCCATGATTCGGCAGTAAACATCAAGGGCTACAGACTGTATAGGCAGGATAGAACAGGGAGGAAAGGCCGGGGTGTGGCGCTCTACATCAAAGAGCAATACACATCCTCAACAAACAGCACTGGGTCAGAGGAGGGGAAGACTGAAGTGCTCTGGGTTAGAATACAAGGGGGTCATGGGGAAAGGGAATTAATAGTGGGTGTCTACTATTGATCACACAACCAGGGGGAAGAGCTGGACCGGGAATTCTCAGGTCAGCTCACCGAGGCAGTTAAGTCAAGTCAAGGGACGTGGTCATCATGGGTGACCTAAACTACTCGGACATCTGCTGGGAGGAGCAGTCAGCCAGGTCTGACCACTCACATAGGTTCGTAGCCGAGCTACAGGACCTCCATCTAACACAGGAGGTGCACAGTCCCACCAGGAGAAATGCCTTGCTGGACCTGGTCCTGGCTACAGGCAATGACCTGGTGAGGGGACTGCAGGTTCTCGACCACTTGGGCGACAGCAATCATCGCCTGCTGGAATTCACTATCCAGCATAGGATGTCAAAGGCCTGCAGCAAGGCAGCAGCCCTTGACTTCAGAAGGGCTGATTTCAATGAGTTAACGAGATTAGTCGGGGAGGCACTGAGGTCCCAGAGGGTAGGGGAGTTGGGAGTCCAAGATGAGTGGTTGTTCCTTAAGGAGACGATCCTTGGAGCCCAAAGGGTGACAGTCCCAATGCGAATCAAAGGGGGCAAGAGTGCTCAAAAGTCCCCATGGCTTACCAAGGGCATTCAGGAACGCCTGAAAGCCAAAAAGGAGGCGTACATCTGGTGGAAGAGAGGGGCCCTCACCAAGGAGGATTATACCCCCATTGCTCGAGGCTGTAGGGGGGCTGTTAGGAAGGTTAAGGTGAAGACGGAACTAGGACTAATGACCAGGATCAAAGATAACAAGAAGTCCTTTTTTAAATACATAGCGAGTAAAAAGAAGGCACCGGGTAACATGGGGCCCCTCCAGGACACACTTAGCAATCTGGTGGTTGCACCAGATGATAAAGCTGACCTCTTTAACGCATTCTTTGCCTCCATTTTTCTGAGCAGGGTCCAGGACATCCCGCACTGGGATTCCGGACGGACTCAGGAGAGGCGCAGCCAGGCCTAGGGTCAGAGAGGACCTAGTTAGGGAACTTCTGGTGGGGCTGGACATGTTTAAATCAGCAGGTCCAGATTATCTCCACCCCAGGGTGCTGAGGGAATTGGCAAAGATCATTGCGGGACCCCTGGCACTGCTTTACAAGCACTCGTGGTGCTCTGGCCAGGTGCCAGAGAACTGGAAAAGGGCCAATGTGGTCCCCATTTTCAAAAAAGGAGGGAAGGAAGACCCAGGAAACTATAGGCCTGTTAGTCTTACCTTGGTCCTGGGGAAGCTCTTTGAGAAAATTATCCAGGAGTACATCTGCAAGGGACCAGCAGGGGAGATTATACTTAGGGGCAACCAACATGGGTTCATTAGGGGCAGGTCCTGTCAGACCAACCTGGTTGCCTTCTAGGACCACGTTACAAAATCCTTAGACTCAGGTGTCACGGTGGACGTAGTTTTTCTGGACTTTAGGAAGGCCTTCAACACTGTCTCTCACCCCATTCTCATTAAAAAATCAGGAGATTGTAGGGTTGATGCCTACATGGTCAGATGGGTCACAAATTGGCTGGAGGGCTGCACCCAGGGAGTGGTGATGGACGGGTCATTTTTGACCTGGAGGGATGTGGGCAGTGGGGTTCCCCAGGGCACAGTCCTCGGGCCTGCACTGTTCAACATCTTCATCAGCAACTTGGATAAGAGGGTGGAAAGCACCTTATTCAAATCCGCGGATGACACTAAGATGTGGGGAGAGGTGGGCATGCCAGAAGGGAGGGACAGGCTAGATCTGGACAGGTTACAGGGGTGGGCGGATGAGAACAGGATGGGATTCAATACTGACAAGTGCAAGGTGCTGCACCTGGGGAGGAAGAGCCAGCAGCTGACCTACAGGCTGGGGAACTCCCTTCTAGTTAGCACAGAGGCAGACTTTGTGGCCTGTACAGGGGCTAGCATGCCTGCAGTTTTGACCCCACTGTGGCTTAACACATACACATGACAGGAGTTTTGTTTTCAAGATTTTGGAGTGCAGTTTCCCTGAACCCCCTGCACCTATGTCCTTGAAGCACAGCAGGCTTCATGCCCTCAGAAGGGAATACGAGTCCTGCAAGTTTCATCCAAATCAGGCCAGAAATGACAGTTATAGGCTGTTTTGTCCTTCCTCATTATAGCCTATGGGCAAAATGTCGAAACAGCATCAAAAGAGCGAAACATTTTGACTTGCCTTGTTTTGTTTTGAGGCTGTTTCAACTATATCTGTTCCATTTTGATTTTGCTGTTTTGACCTTGAAACAGGTAGAAACAGTGGCGAAACAAAACTGGTGGTGAAATTTCGCAGAGCCTTAGTAGATAGGGATCCTTTATTGTGCAGTAAATTAGTCTACTGCACAGTAAAGCCTCTTGTGTAGAGACACCCTGCATGGATAGATATGCAGCTATATGATACAGGCTGCCAGTACTTTTTTATAAAAGGGAGGAAGCTCACCAAAGTCCATTTCCCACTGACATACACTATCATCAATATTTACCTTTAGAAATTACCTTAATGATAAGGAGGCTCCAAACCACCCTTCCTGTCTGTGAAAATATCTCTTGTCAGTTGAAACTGAATGTCCAAAAAAGGAACAATGAAATTGCTCCTTGTTTTTCATCCAAGGGTGGATTTTCATGATCAATCAATAAGAGTTTTGGCAGTTAAGCTAAAAATGGCCAAAAGCAGAATTCAGGAATCTTTTTGAACCATAGTACAAGTGTCTAATCCCACTGATCATAAATGAAAATTGGATGCTAACATCTGTCTGTGCTGTGCCATGGAAAATCTCTCTCCTCTTCCCCCCTGCCCATCATCCCCTGGAAATGGAATATAATAGTAAAAAGGAATACAATACTTAACTCCCATAGACAAGAACTGAAGCGCAAACAGTCCATGGAAACTGGGAGATTCAAGAGCATAAGAATTTCCAGCTTTTGAATTTATAGGATAATAGATGTGTTAAGTATGTCGCAGAATGCAAAGAAGGCTTGGATTTCTAGGTATCGACCCCAGCTAAGATACCTGCAGTACAGCTTAAAGACCAAGAAAAAAATGAAATAATATAAAAACAATTATGAAACTTGCAAACCGATACGCCTGCCCACAAGTTTCTTCAGAGCTGTCTTCACTTCCTTGTTCCTCAGGCTGTAAATGATTGGGTTGAAGGTTGGGGTAACAACCGTGTAGAACAGGGAGAGGGCTCGGTCAGTGTTTGTAGACCCTTCAGAGCTGGGCCTCAGATAGGTGACCAGAGTACTGCCATAAAACAAGGTGACTGAGATGAGGTGTGAGGAACAAGTGGAGAAAGCCTTGTGCCTCCCTTCAGCAGAATGCATCTTCAGGACAGTGGACATTATACGGATGTAGGAGGCGATGATCAGGAGGAAAGGGATGAGAATTAACACCACACTAAGCATGGTAGTGATGAGCTCGTTCAAGGATGTTTCTGTGCTTGCCAGCCTGAGTACTGGGAGAACATCACAGAAGAAATGGTTGATGACATTTGACCCATGGAAAGGCAAGGAGAATATGGCTGCTACTTGTTCACATGCCACCACGTTGCCTACAGTCCAAACCACAGCTGCCATCCTAGCACAGACCTTTCTGTTCATGATGAGGGGGTAACGCATGGGGTTACAAATAGCAGCATATCGATCATAGCACATCACAACCAGTAGGCAGCACTCTGAGACACCAAAGAGGATGAAGAAATACATTTGGGCTACACAACCAAGGAAGGAGATGGTATGTCTCTGTGACAGGAAGTCAGACAAGATCTTGGGTACAGTAACAGTGGTGTAGCAGATCTCCAAGGCTGACAGATTCCTGAGGAAGAAATACATGGGGGTGTGGAGTTTTATGTCAGCCACTGTGACAGCAATGATGAGGCTATTTCCTATCAGGATGATGAGGTAGATGAGTAAGACGAAGACAAACAGAAGGAGTTGGAGGCGCTGGAGGTCTGAGAAGCCCAGAAAGATGAACTCAGTCACTTTGGTTAGATTTTCTTCCATATTTTTTCCTTAAAACATAAACACCTCAGATAAAACAAGGGTTGGCATGGCATACAAAGCACCTATCAGATAAAAAAAACCCAGACTAATATATTGAACTTGAATTGTATACAAGAGCAGTTAAAGGATTCTGCTTATGAGTCTCAAAATGTGAGTTTGAACCCTGTTGGGAACTCTTTCAAAAGGTTGCCCTGAGACAACCCAACTACAAGCACATTCTGCGTTCTGGCCCTTACTTTTAAAGGTAGAATTTTATGACTTCCATACTCTTGGATTGCAACTGTAACCCATGGTTTAGGGCGCTAAGTGCCTATCCTATGGGAAGCCACATTCAGTTTGGAGAACTATAGCCTTTCTTCAGGAACTGGTGACTAGCAATGATGATCAAGACTTCTTAAAAATCAAATCTTTTCTATTTATTGATTTATTTATCAGTTGGAACAAAGCACTGAGGGAACATAGACTGAAACAGGAAATAGCTTTGACTCAGCCTATATGATGCGTCACTACAAGAAAGGTTGCTCCATTCTACAAGCAAGCAGGCTGTTCCATTTTTCTACATGCAGCTACTAAGTCCTGTGCATCTGTGTGCATGTACAATGCTCAGTTTGTTTTTTTCTCAGATTCATTCCCCTGTTCAAGCTTGCATGAATCTACTTGTTCTGGCATTGTCTCTAAGAGTAAGCTTTTAGGCCACCCTTAGAGTAGGTCACCTCTCTCTCTCTCTTAGATGGACAGGCTCTATTCCCCACTTTAGTTAAATATCCCTTCCTCTGCAAACAGACACCGCAAATCTCCCACACATTTGTTAGGACTTCTTCCCT
>NW_005843089.1:268201-282743 GCF_000455745.1 Alligator sinensis
CATTCATGAGAATGACATGCAATGAGGAGGGTGAAAGCGTTAGAGACAAAAAAAAAATCTTAAGAAAACAATCTATAGGAATGATCAAGGGTGTTTGGATTTCCCATGGACATGAGGACTAATTTCAGAACCTACTACAGGACTGGATTTCTTGCTTATGTAAAAATCTTAGCCAGGCCCTTCAAAAATCTGAAGACAGGTAGCTGGGAGAACATTAGTCCGCCCTCAATGGCAAAGGGTGAACTGATGTGAGGTGACTTTTAATAGAGTCAATTGTCAGATTGCCATGAGTAATCTTCAGTACCAGTAAACAGTTTCACACGACACATCTGATCTCAGTGCAAATTTGATGGGATTTTCTTTTGGATAACTAGAATGTGACTGCCATATTTAAAATGGCTCTAGAATGGATGTAGGGAACTACAGACCAGTGAGCCTAACTTCTTAAGTTCTGTTCCTGGAAAATTGGTAACAACAACAATAATAATAATAATAATAATAAAATAATTTTTAGGCACATGGATGAACATGGCTTCTGGGGAGTAATCACCATAGCTTTGTCAAAGGGAAATCATGCCTCATCATTTCATAGATTTCATAGATTTCATAGACATTAGGGCTGGAAGGGACCTCGGAAGATCATCGAGTCCAGCCCCCTGCCCAAAGGGCAGGAAGTCAGCCGGGTTCATAGGATCCCAGCAAGATGAGCATCCAGTTTGCTCTTGAAGGTGTTCAGTGCGGGCGCTTGAACCACCTCCGGTGGCAGGCTGTTCCAGACCTTGGGGGCTCGGACAGTAAAGAAATTCTTCATTATGTCCAGCCTGAAATGGTCTTGTAGTAGTTTATGACCATTCGACCTAGTCGTCATCCCTTGGGGCGCTCTGGTGAACAAACATTCCCCCAGATACTGGTGGTCACCCCTGATAGACTTGTAGGTGGCCATCAGATCACCCCTGAGCCTGCGCTTTTCCAGGCTAAAGAGCCCCAGGGCTCTCAGCCTGTCATCGTAGGGTCTGCTTCCCTGACCTCTGATCATGCGCGTGGCTCTACTCTGGACTCTCTCAAGCTTCTCCACATCCTTTTTGAATTGTGGAGCCCAAAACTGGACGCAGTACTCCAGCTGCGGCCTCACTAAGGCCGAGTACAAGGGGAGAATGACATCCCGGGATTTGCTTGAGAAGCATCTATGGATGCAAGCCAGTGTTTTGGTCGCTTTACTAGCCGCAGCATCACACTGCAGGCTCATGTTCATCTTGTGGTCAATGATGACCCCCAAGTCTCTTTCTTCCATAGTGTTAGCCAACATAGCACTGCCGAGCCTATAAGGATGCTGCGGGTTTTTCTTCCCAAGGTGGAGAACCTTGCATTTATTGGCGTTGAACACCATCAGATTCTCATCTGCCCACTTGCTGAGCCTGTCCAGGTCAGCCTGGATCACCCACCTGTCTTCTGGTGTGGATGCTTTTCCCCAAAGTTTGGTGTCATCGGCGAACTTGGCCAGTCCACTTCTGACTCCAGTGTCCACATCATTAATGAAGATGTTGAACAGTATGGGTCCAAGGACAGAGCGCATCGTCAGTGGACCCGAGTTCTTTCAGGCTGGCAATGAGCAAGTGGATGGGAGCAATCCAGTTGACATAGTATATGTGGACTCCCAAAAAGCCATGGGCAAGTCCCACATCAGATGCTCTTAGCTAAGAGCACACACCAACTGCTGAAACTTCCTTAGCCTGACAAAGGGTTTTTGAACTCGAAAGCTTGCTTAATAACTATTCCCCAACTATTTGGCTGGTCTAATAAAAGATATCAAATTCACCCAAGGAACCTTGTCTGCCTTAGCTAAATTAGGCAGTCATGGGATTACATGAAATATCCACTCATGGATTAGAAATTAGAAACATCCACTCATAGATTAGACCAAGGCAGACTGTATGGGATTACTGAAGGATGTGACAAATGAGCAAATGGACAACTAAATGGCAGATGAAATTCAGTGTCGATAAATGTAAAGTGATGTTCATGGGCAAAATAAACCAAACTATATCTACACTAGGGTAGGCTCTACATTATCTGTTACCGTGCAAGAAAGAGATCAGAGAGTTATTGTGAATGGTTTGCTAAAAACATCAGCTTAGCACTCAGCAGCCATCAAAAAGCAAACAAAATGTTGGAGATTATTAAGAAGGGAATTGTAAACAACAGAAAGTATTGTCATGCCCCTTTATAAATCCATGATACACCCACACCTTGAATACTGTTCCCAGTTCTGGTCCCCACACCTCAAAAAAGATGTAGGACTAGAGAAGCTATAGAGAAGGGCAACAAGGATGATTAGTCACATGGAGGGGCTCCACACAGGACCCAGTGCTGTCCCTGGCAAGGAAGCGCAGGGAAGTGAAGGACATGTGAAATCCCCATACAAAAGAAATATGCATTGGGATGCATGCATGCATTGGGCCCCTGCTTGATGTTGGACAATAGATAATGTGTATCACCCAATAAAGCAAATCAGCTGTGGTGGGATGTGTCCCACAACATTTAACCAGCTTAAGTTTGGTGATGTCTGGTTCTACTCTTTGAGATGAGAGACAGAGCTGTAGAAGGAGAGAGAGAATAAATTATTTCATCTTTTCTTTCTATTCTTGAAATAATTTAACTGAGGATACTTCTGGAAGGTAAGCCTGTGGTTACAACATTAGATTTAAAACATCAAACAGTCTTGAGATAACTTTCCTCTAAACAAGGACACAGTGCCGTATTATGCAAACAGCAAACAAGCCCAAGTCTTTCTGTGTCAAGGTGTACATGCGATGGTCAGTCTGTTGGCTTCTCAGACTGATCTCTTCTCTTCAAGTTCTTAGAAGCTACTTGTACTGGCATTGCCCCTTAATCAGTTTTAACTGTAAGCTTTTATGTAACCATTACAGTAACCTACCTCTCTCTTTTCTGCTAGATTGGAATTACCCACTGTGGTAAACCATTCATCTCTATGCATATGGCAGACATACCCTGCAAGGGACATTTCTACATACAATACTAGCATTCACAGACCACCCACCCATTCAACATAACTTTCTTTCCTTAAACCATACTTTTGAAAGGGTGAATTCCATGAACAAGAATTAAATGCACAGATAAGAGACAAAACATTAGAGAGAAATTAAGATCTTAAATGACAATATGAAGGAATGATGACTTAAATCTGATGTTAGTGCCTTTCAAAGTACCCACTAAAATAGATCTTATTTTAAGTATCTTTAAAATGACCCACTAAAAATATAGGTATGAGTCAAGTGCTCCAAATTACAAAGTTTTATAATGATAGATGATGAAAACTATGTTGATAGGACAAAGTGATGAGAGACAGACATATTGAAGAGGAAGTGGGGAGAGAGAGAGAAAATGGTCTATCATCCTTTCAATTCTTGAAATAATCTGAGGATACTTCTAGATGGTGAGTTTGTGGTTACAATGCTTGAAAACAAAAATTCCTACCCAAAATGGTTTATGATTACTGCCCTCTTTGCATTACTGGGTAAGATCATTATGCTAAAACCCACTTACGATGCAGATGGTCTATGCGAGTCCTATGACTCCATCTCCTACAAACCTGCTAGTGAATCTCAGCGATTCTGGCTGCTGTTTCTATACTGTGCCATTACCTCTGGGATATAAACCCCTGGAGCATCTATGGTTCTGAGCATGCAAGGGAATTAACAATTACATTGCTGCTTGTAAATACATCAAAGGATGAAAGCTACTCCACAATATACAACCTGTTGCTAACTTCAGAGAAAGTCTAATCTAAATGTCTATGTCAATCAGATTTGATTATCAAATTAAATGGTATTGATTAACAGTCACTTGTCTAACCATTACCTGAGGAAAGATTTGTAATTTGTTGCCATGAAGGCCTGATCTTCACCCCATCTATCTTTCAGAGCCTGGACAACTTCTCATATCATCCAAAAAACCCTCCAGTCTGATAGACAAGTAACCATAGTATCATAACTGCGTATTCAAATTTGCCACACAAATATAAAATTTTTTTTTTTCCTCTGGGCTAAGAAAAATACAATATATAATTAATGCATTAGAAATTTTGATCATGAACCTCCTTTGAAACAGGTTTACCTTTCTAGTCAAGGGCACCTGTCACTAATAATGCATTGGGGAAGTGGGGGAGGTCTCTTTTGTTGCCCTAGTGATGATTTAATCCTCCCATTAAAAATGGCACACACCAACAGAAGTGAATGACCTTCCCCACTTTGCAGACTTCCTGCACTTACAGCCAAAGGTTTTGCAGGGAGGTGAGAACTGTGTGTTCAAGTGCTTTCAGGTAGATGATATAATTGGTCCTGGATCTGTCACACCCCCAAGGAATGCTTTGAAGCCTTGGACATTGGTCAAAATGGTGGATGGTGCATCCTCCTCCAGGCATAGGGATTTCTGGAACCTTTCATTTATATTCATTGGATAAAATGTATACACAGTTGTGGAATAATTTCTCCCTCATTTGAGCCATGGGTGATATCCACTTCCATTCCATAGCAGCATACATCTCAGTGGGCCACACTACCCTGACCAGCTTTAAGAGGAGGTATAATGGGAAAGCTTTGTGCTACACCTAACCCAGGGCCTTTTGGCACCTCTTGGCACCGAAGTGGGAGAAGCTGCCAAACCCACTGGGTGAAGGCAGCCAGTAACCTAGGCAAGTGCCCTATGCCATTCCCCTGCCATTCCCTGGGCAAGTGCCCTATGAAATTGGCTATTGGGCTGAATTGTCGGAGTGCTGCTTGCTACACTTGTACCTGTGCCCACCCCCTTAACCTGCCATAGGTGGAAATAGTATCCACTCTATGAATAAGTGCTAACAACTGCAGTTATATAGCTATGTAAGTGTCTTCTTGACCAGACTGGCTGTGGGATACTTCAGAGAGAACGAACATGGAGTGACAAGCAAGAAACCTGCCAGGGTTTGCTGATTCCATGGTTATTGACTTTGATGAACTTTCTGGGCATGTCTACACGTACACCTAAATTTAATGCACATTATCTTAAGTGGGTTTAGGCAGGCATCTACATGTAAAGGTCTTAAAGCACATTAATGCTGTGTATGGACTGACTTGGGACTCAGTACAGAAATCTAATTTGGATGGAGATGGTTGGGCAGTCTGTTAGTATGGAGCCATAGGAACAAGGCAGGAGGTTAGTTTGAAGTAGATCGTTTCAAGACAGTGGGCTCAGATGGGAAGACCCAGAAAGTGAGTTAGGAGCAGACTGAGTTAGCATAAGTGGACCTTACTAGAGCAATATTTTAGTTTAGTGTGACAGATGATGATGCTATTTGTAATCTTTTTTAGTTAAATGTTTGTATGCTACAATAATGCTGAGTGCCTCCATTTCCCTGACTAGCTTGTACACTGGAAAAGAATGGGTTATTAGTGTTTTGAAACAGACCTGGTTTTCAGCTACGGGGGAGTGGACCACCAAGAAAATGTGAACCACTGTATAGAAAAACTAACGGAACACCTGTGAATTCAGGCCCATTCTGTTTCTGGTGCCTGAGACAAACTTCAAAGAAGCCTTTGCACAAATAAACTGTCCTGAAAAAGGGTCTTCCTGAAATAAGGGGAAAAAGGGGGAAGGAAAAAAAAAAGATCTGAGAGGCTGGAAAAAGCCCAGCCAAGGCTGAGACTATGCTTAGGAGCTCGTCTAGGCCTTATGGCCCAATGGCTCTGCTTGCCATATTGTCATTAACTGCTCTTTGGCTTAAGAAGAGCTGCCTACTTAATTATGTATGACTTGGGCATGCTATCTTCACTTGAAGAGGTAAAGCCCCTTGCCAGGAGCTAAGCCAGGTCAGAAGGCACCTCTCTGAGGGGTCCATGAATAATCAGAGGGTCAGGAACCAAAAGTCTGGGTTCACCCACTCTAGCAGTTATACCTGGCCTGGCTTTGGGGATGGAGGGTAATCCAAGAGACTGTGTGAATCTGGGGGTCCCAAGGAAGTCTTCCCCTGGGGGATCTGTGCCACATAGGATGCAGCAAATGAAGTTAGTGAGCTAGTGTAACTGGAGTAGATGGAGCTGTTGCTTAGTCTGGATAGAGCAGACCCACCCATGAGTAGAATAGGCCAAGACATGTACATTAGTACCAGTAAATGAGGTCACTGTAGTATATGGATTAGGTATCAAGTTAAAGTCAAGTGGAGCAGGACAACATGGATGGTTCAGACCAGCTAAATTGGTTAATATGCTGTTCATCACAGTGAGTCTATGGTTTAGCATGGTTGGAGCAATGGGTGATTTAGTGTGGGTGGAACATCCTGGAACAACTGATTAGCATGGATGGATGTGGCCAGTGCAGTGAGTTAGGGCGCGTGAACCAGGCCTGGATAGTGAATTATGATTGGACAGAGCATGCCAAGGCTGTGGGCTAGTATAGGTAGAGCAGGATGATAGTGGAATATTACTGTGGGTACACTAGACCTTAGAACTGTCTTCATATAGAGTGGAGTAGGCCAGGGCGCAATGGGTCAACCAAGTCAGTGTCAATGGTATTATGAATAGACCAGATATGCTCTTTCCACAATGCTGATCAGATGAGGACAGTGGATTAGGATAGGTGAAGTAAGCCAGAAGAATTGACCATGGCAGAGAAGTGAGCTAGTGTGGAGCAGACTAGGCTAAGGTAACTGGATAGTATGGGATGAACAACAAAGGCCATGGGTTAGCCCGCAAGGGCCAGTCTGCGATGACGGTTTAGTAGGTAGATCAGGCCGTGGTATTTGGTTGGTATTGGTGGATTAAGCAAAGCCAATGCATGGTGGACAGGCTAGTGTAATGGGATAGTCTGAAGTGCACTTGAATGGGGCAAGGCTCTGGGAGTTCAAGCGGAGTAGATTAGTGCAATGGGTTACCATGGGTAGACTAGGCCTTATCATTGGCTTAACATGGGCATGTGCTTATCATGTGGTGGACAGCTGGTTAGTGTGGGTTGACTAGGCCAGAGCTGTATGCATTAGGGTAGGGGAAGCTGAGATAGTCCATGAAATGATTGAACACAGACCAACTTGGTGGAGTTGGAAAGTCCGTGGTAGTGGGGTCACTCTTACATACTAGTTGAATATTGATCTATGGTTGATTGGGACAAGATACAGCAGGGGCTGAATCTAACTGGGGTTCTGGTAAGACATCAGCAGTAAACCAGGGTACTGAGTTCAGAGAAATCCTATCACACCTGTGTAGTTAAAAGTGTCTATCCCTGTCAGGTAATGCAGTTGCTAAAACTCTAGTAACTCCAGCAAAGTTTGCATGCGATTCCTAGTGGCTTTTCCTAGTTGGGAGTTGAAGGATTTTCTTGGTCTCTCAGGTTTCTGGTGTCTGTTGCTAACAAAGCCCTGGGCAAATTACAGCCTAATTAAAAACTAGTTGTAATTGTGCCTCCTGGATAGCTTGAAATTACTGAACGGAAAAACAGATTGCATCACTTGTGTCTTGCTTTGGAAAGAGGACCCTTTTGGGAATGGATTAGCAGCAGAGATAACAATGTCCAAAAATAACCCAATCTGCAGAACTCTGACTAGAGACCACAGCTGAATCTGTTGACAAACGAGTACCAGGTGATGGCATCAGGCTATGTTAGTAATTCTTAGGCCAGAGCTGCAGATCCCTGGATTGTATAGTTCTGTTCTCCTTCAGTAAGGCCAAAGTACCTTAGCCCTGACCTGTGCCTTCCCCCTTCCACACTAATTCACTTTTAGTGCCAGACTGACTATGCCAATTCACGTCAAACCTGACATGAGGCCCCTTCCCTATCCCACTCCAACGACTACAAAACTGCATCCCTAAACCCCTTGGCACAGAGTTGCATGCCACCCAGGTATTCTAAATAGTCCCTACCCAGAACTCCAAGCAAATTTCAGCCCCGATGTACAACCTCACCATTATTCCTTCACCACTATATGCTTTCATAGAAACAAGTTTGCAGACAACACAAAACTGGGAAGGATTGTGAGCACATTGGATGGTGGGAGCACAACTCAGATGGATCTTGATAGATTGGAGATCCACTGAGTGGGATAAGTATCCCAACCCCTGTATTTCTACTTGTGTGACCACCACTTTGTACCAACTCTTACCTCTCTCTCTCTGTCCAAATGTCCTTTTGTTTTTTACTTGGCTTTTTGCCAAATCTACATACCTGAAGTTCATTCCTTGCCAAATTCAGCTCCCATCTGCCAAATTCAGGCATTTCCAACATTTTAGATCACCACATCTTTTATTAGTTTATCCAATGGTCAGTTAATCCTACTACTCCCAAGGTCTTTTGCAGTGCCTTAGCTTAACTATAGCTTAGTATAACTAAGGCCTAGCATGACTGAAACTACTACAACAGGATGACATTCATTGTGGATAAATGTAAGGTGCTATACCTTAGGAAGAGTAATCAAAAACACAAATATAAAATGAGTAATCCTTAGCTGGATGGAAGCACTATGGAAAAGGATCTTAGAGTCTTGGTAGGTCACAGACTCACTATGACTGTAATGTGATGCAGCCACAAAAAAGGCAAATGCAGTTTTGGGATGCATCACTAGAAGCATTAGGTGCAAGACACGGGAGGTGATAATCTGTCTCTATGGGCGTTTGTACATGTGACGATGTCACAATGTACACATGATGAAAATGTCCCTGTGTGTGGCTTAATGGCATCATATTACATGTATGTGAGTTTTGGGGGTTTAAAATGAGTTTGCATTATTGCAAATTAAATGATATCCCAGTGTGGTTTAGTTTGCAACATTGCAACTTGGGACATAGCAACCATTAGTCAGCTCACCCCCCAGCTACACCCCCCAGCTCACCCCCCAGCTACAGAAGAGGCAGGCAGGCTCCACTTAAAGCAGAAGCGACAAAGGGCCCAATCCTTCCTGTTGCAGAGCCTTCCTGCCTGGCCCAGGGCCAGGGGGTGATTTGCCCCCAGGCCAAGCATTCACAGATTTCACAGACATTAGGGCTGGAAGGGACCTAGGAAAATCATTGAGTCCAGCCCCCTCCCTGAGCTTTGGGGGGCTCTGGTCCTTTCCTCCACAGTGGCAGTACCCCCCGGGGCCAGCCATGCAGTCTGCCAGCTGAGCATATGCTGCTCTAGCTCACAGGTGTCCAATCCAACTTTCCTGGAACCTGCCTGGGCTTTCAGCATCTTGCACACCATCCCTACCACCTTCTCCCACCCCTAGCACACTCTGTTGCCCTCCTGCCACCTGGCCCCCCACCCCGTGCTGCCCCTGCAGTAAGCCAACCCATTCTTGGGTGGCCTCAGGCATCCTGCTGGCTGCAAGTGCCTGCTGAAGGCACAAATGATGAGATGCTCGATCCCTTTTTTGGGTGGAGAGCCTGCCTACCTCTCCCACAGCCGGCGGGAGTGGTGAGCTGACAGATTAATGGCACAGATTAATGCTCCCCTGGCCATGGGAAATGTGGGTAGGCTCCACTGGAAAAAAAAAAGATTGGGCCCTTCACTACTTCTGCCTTCAGCAGGCAACTGCGGCCACCAGGACAATGACATATATACTGTGACACAAAATAAAACCTACCATTTCAATTAACAACTCGTCATGTCAATTTAGGGGACATAGAATGCACCCCTGAGGACTAAACCCCCATCATGTGTTCAAGCACCCTGGTTAGGACAAGTGGTTAGGACAAGTGCCCTATTTGACATGGGTTTAGCCAAACTGTGTGGAGTTCTGGGCTCTGCATTTTAAAAAGGATGTGGAGAAGTTAGAAGTGTCCAGAGGTAGGCAATTAAAATGATAAAAAACTTGGAGTGCAAGTCATATGAGGGTAAGCTGAAAGAGCTAGGCATGTTCAGCTTGCAGAAAAGACACTTAAAAGGGGACACGATAGCAGTCTTCTAATACCTGAAGGGCTGTCATAAAGAAGAGACAAAGCACCTTTTCTCTCTTGTTGCAAAGAGAAGGATATGGACCAACGGCTTTAAGTTGCAGCAAAGTTAACATAGATTGGATATACAGAAAAACTTCTTCACTGTTAGAATAGTGTGGCAGTGGGAAAGACTGTCTAGGGGAGTTGTGGACTCTTCATCACTGGAAGTGTTCAAGAAGAGGTTGGACAGCTACTGGTTGAGGAATGATCTAAGCATAGCCGTGCCTATGTTTTACTATTGCTATTTCCCATGTTCCTGGGCTTTGCTGGTTTCCCCTGCCCTCTTTTCTGCTACATGTGTCAGCATGTTTTTAAACCTGAGTAACTGGTGGGGGAAAATTTCATTGTAGTTCAATAAGGGGAGGCTGCAGGTCCAGATGGGCATTGAGATAATGGGGAGTGTGTGTGTGTTGGGAGGGTGGGGGCAGAGGCAGGGGAGTATTCTGGACTTATAGGGTCCTAAAGGTCTAGCAGTGGCATTTCTGGGATAGTGGGGGGAGGCATACCTTTGGAGTGAGGGTGCTTAGGGTTTTGGGTTGCTGTGCTGAAATGGAGGGGGTGTAAAAGTGGACACTGGATATCCTTCCCAAAAAATGTTAAAAACTGGAGGAAGACAAGAACACCTGGAATAAGTAGGTCTGCATAGCAATACTGCGGGGGGGGGGTGATTTGGAGGGATAAGGTACAGTGCATGTCTGGACTAAATAGTGCTTGAAGATCTCTGGGCATAAGGAAGGCTCTGGATTTAGGACACAGATGCCTCAGACGGACCACAACCTTTCTATTTGATAATAGGCAAATTTATTGATACACAGTAACAGCAGAAAAGAAGCAATACAAACAATCAAGCAATTCTATATATCTACCAAATGCTAAAGCTGTCATCAGAGTCAGAATACATATGGCCAGGATGCAATCTTCACTCTGAGGCTGTCTCTTAGGTGTCAGATGTCAGCATGTCATCAGCTTGGAGGTAGGATGCTGAGGCCCACACCTGCCTCCAGTGGGGTGGATGAGACAGGCTGGCGGTGTGCCCTCTGTCCATGGTGGCCTCAGGGACTCTCCCGGGGGACAGGGATAGGGAGGAGGATAGGGAGGAGGGACAGGGAGAGACACATTTAACCCATTTATATTTCTTTCTTGCTAGCTAGCTACTGCATTTATATGGCTTCCATTACTGTAATATATGAACCATCTGAGTATTTAATATATTTGTCCTCTTATAAACTCTGTGTGGAAGGAAAGTGCTTTTATGCCCTTTGCTTATACTGCTTATATCTAACCCTTATAACTGGGGTTTAGATATATATATATATATAATTTTAGTTTATGTCATCCAGGGAGGCAGTGCAGCTACACTAGCTCTACCAGCAAAGCTAGATCAGCACAGACCTCTGGTGCATACTTCCAGACCATTATTTTTTCCTCCTAGAGTTGCAGAGGCTCTGCACTGCAGAGAAGGCCAAAGACCGAGCCTTTATGCCACCTGAGAAGTTCTTTTTCTGGCCATCCTCCTCCTCAAGGCCTCTTTTATCTCTTTGTTTCTAAGGCTGTATATGATAGGGTTTAGGCAGGGAGTAACCACAGTATAGAAGAGGGATACAACCTTGCCATGCTCCAAAGTGTGGCTGGATCTGGGGTGTAAATACATCACAATGCCAGAGCCGTAGAAGAGTGTCACAGCCACAAGGTGTGAGGAACAAGTAGAAAAAGCTTTATGGCTACTGTTTGCAGAGGGCATCTGCAGGATAGTGGATATGATGCGGAAGTAGGAGACAAGGATTAAGGTGAATGGAGTGGCAAGGAAGACTATGGTAATCACCATGTTGGAAATTTCATTTTGGGATATATCAGTACAAATTAGTCCCTGTACTGGAGCCAGGTCACAGAAGAAATGGTCAACTTCATTAGGGCCACAGAATAGTGAGGTAAAGACTAAGCTAGTTTGAGTGAAAGCAACAGGGATCCCACTCAGCCATGAACTAACTACCAGCCAGATGCAAGACCTCCTATCCATAATTTGTGTATATTGCAGTGGGTAACATATGGCCACATAGCGGTCATATGCCATGGCAGCCAAGAGATAGCACTCAGCAGAGCCCAAAAGGAGGAAAAAGTACATTTGGGCTGCACAGCCCATGAAGGAAATGGTGGTATCGCCAGTGAGGAAGACAGCCAGCATCTTGGGGAGGGTAATTGAGCTGTAGCAGATCTCCAGGAAGGACAAGTTCCCCAGGAAGAAATACATGGCACTGTGAAGAGCTGGTTCAGTCATTGTGATGAGCAGGATGAGGCTATTTCCAAGCAGGGTGAATGTATAAAGAATGAAACACATCAGGAAAAGCAGCATCTGACACAGTGGGTTTCTACAAAGTCCCAAGATAATGAATCGAGTCACAGTGGTGTTGTTTTCCTGTTCCCATTCAAAGACCATTGTAGTAGAAGCTGTCTGTGTAATCATATAGGTACATGACTATCAGTGTCTTGAAAGTAGCATTGTATAATGAGAGGCAGAAAGAGAAGATTAAAGCCTGGGGAGGGAACAATATAGAAAAGCCAAGGGAAATGTGGGTAGGTACATAAATCAATTAGTTGATCCAGGTAATCGAGTGGAATTGAAAATTTAAGAAATTTCAGGCCACTTTTAAAAGCAACAGTCAAAATAAGTTAGATAATATACCTTAAGCAGAAATCATTTGCCTTCTGCAGTCTTCAGAGGTTCTGTGTTTGAATCTACTTTAAAAACTTCTTGGGTGAACTCTTGGCTGGAGTAGGTTTCCTGCAGAGGTATCTCTGAAGAAATAAAGCATGCAAAGTATAAGACACTCTCAGAATTTCTACTGTAATTCAGAACCATAAAAGAGATTTTTTTCCATGTAGTGTCTCTCTGAAATCTCCATGAGCTTATGATTCAGTATTAATATTTGAATTGCTCCTAAATTGTCTAGATTTTTTCTTTCAAGAGAAATAAGACAAACAAGACAGCCTCTATACATTGGTGACTGATAATAACACAGCTCTGTTCAAAGAGATGAACCAGCTTACCAAACATCACAGTACTGGCCAATGGGAGAGATGAGAGTGGAGCCTATGATATAAGTACAGTGCACCTGATTGAAAGAAAAATCACCATGGCAAACATGCCCCACCTACTCACTCCTACTCCAAACACATCTAGTGCCGAAAAATGTCATGTAGCCACTTTCTGGCACACCTGGATCTGCTGATAGGTTCAGGGATGCTTATAATAGCAGCTAATGATATTATCTAAGTATGTGAGAGGCAAGGATTTCTTAGGGTGGGTGATATCTTTTTATTTGACCTGGGATAAGGCTAAACAAGCTTTCAAATGTGAGACATACTTCATCAAGGACCTGTCTTGTATTCAAAAGCATCTCTAACTACACAGTTGGTCCAATAAAAGATACCACCCTAAAAAATTCTTGCCTCTCACATAATTTCTGGCCATCATGGCTACAGCACTCTTACATTGCCATTTTTGTAAATATGCAGAGAATAGAGAATGAAAGTGAGTGGGCAGGGAGGAGGCAATAGCATGTTTGAATTGAGCAGCTTACCCAGGATGAAATTAGAGAGGCAGACATATTAAGATGCACATTGACACCTTTATCCAGGGTGACATTAGCCTCGGTAAAATGACCTCTTCTTCCTTGGAGTTGGCATAGGAGAACATTGATAAAGGTAGGACAAATGTACCATTTGAAGTGCTTCTTGAAATGCTCCAAAAATGGAGCTCTTTTGCCATAGACAGATGTACAGCCCTCTACCACACTCCCCAGCTACAGTTCTCCAAAATCACTGCAGTTATGTGCTGCAACGTCTTCTCCAGCTGGGGGGCCTAATAGCAGCAGTTGCATCTCACGGCTCTGTTTCATTATGGGGATGCATGGAGTGGTGTGAACCGTCAGTGAGCGCTCTCCTGTGCCATCTGCCACTACTCTCTTCCCTGCCAATAGCAGGGCACCAGAAGCTCTATGTCCCCCTGTGCCTCTAGGGGTGGGGGCACTCTGGGAGAGTGGAGGCAGGATTTTTAGGAGAGCCCTCACTGATAGGGAGCGTACTACACTGTCCTGTCTCCTGGCAGCTGCTTTGACCTGCAGTTTTTCCCCCTACCCCACACCTGCCCATGGTGGGTAATGTTCTCTTGTGCACTTGACCTCCACTCTCCTGGAGTGCTCTTGCTTCTGCTTTTCCCAGCAGAACCATGAGAGGTATGGGGTCAGGAAGGGATGAAGTGGGGACCCTCTGGTTAACCAGTTGTTTCTTACTTTCCTACTGCTCCTGGTACCTCCTTACCGGTCCAGTAACTGCATGGTGAAATATAATCACCCAGGTACTCCCATAAACTTGGGTAAGTCTCAACATTTTGTTCAGGTGAAAATCATTATTAACATCTATTAGATGCCCATGGAAAAGGATGACCTCCTACCTTTAGGTGGTACTTGGGACACTCGCCCTCAAGTTTGCATTTTGCCCTATGGCTCCACATAGTTTCATAGTTTCATAGTTTCTAGGGTCGGAAGGGACCTGGGCAGATCATCTAGTCCGACCCCCTGCCATGGCAAGAA
>NW_005843089.1:283684-284082 GCF_000455745.1 Alligator sinensis
GAGAAGGACCCATCCACTACCACCCTCTGGGTGCGGCTCTCTAGCCAGTTGGCGACCCATTGGACTGTGTGGGTGTCTACGCCACTGTCCCCCAGTTTCCTAATGAGAACGGGGTGAGAGACAGTGTCGAAAGCCTTCCGGAAGTCCAGGAAGACTATATCCACTGCTACCTCTGCATCCAATGATTTAGTGACCTGATCGTAGAAGGTCACTAAATCATTGGATGCATATTTTCAGGACAGACAGGACATATCTTCCTGTCTTGGCTGACCAGTCAACCATAGATTCATAGATGCTAGGGTCAGATGTGACCTCAATAGATCATCGAGTCCGACCCCCTGCATAGGCAGGAAAGAGGGCTGGGTCTAGATGACCCCAGCTAGATACTCATCTAACCT
>NW_005843089.1:284220-316811 GCF_000455745.1 Alligator sinensis
CCCTCTCCAGGTTATCCACATCCCTCTTGAAGTGCAGCGCCCAGAATTGCACGCAGTACTCCAACTGCAGTCTGACCAGCACCCGATAGAGGGGAAGTATCACCTCCTTGGATTTGTTCGTCATGCATCTGCTGACGCACGATAAAGTGCCATTGGCTTTTCTGATGGCTTCGTCACGCTGCCGACTCATGTTCATCTTGGAGTCCACTAGGATGCCAAGATCCCATTCCACTTCCGTGCCACCCAGCAGGTCATTCCCTAGGCTGTAGGTGTGCTGCACATTTTTCCTCCCTAGGTGCAGCACTTTGCATTTCTCCTTGTTGAATTGCATTCTGTTGTTTTCTGCCCATTTGTCCAACCTGTCCAGGTCTGACAGGTTGGAGATCTTTGATAGGAAGCATGTAGGACATTGTGGATGAAGTCTAGCCTGTGGCCTAGTAGTTAGAATACTTCAGAGGGAAGCCAAGGCTGCAGATTCAATCTGCAGCAGAGGGAGGAGCCCTAGAACTTGTGCATCCCACTTCCTGGGCATGTGTCTCAGGAAGAGGGCTGCTGCTTTTGATGAGAAGGGCCTCTGCAATTTTGCTTTGCACTTCTGCTCCACATGGTGAAAAAGCCTACTGAGTAATAGTTATCACTCACGTTTGAGTTGTGTGTGGTTTGGTGGTCTCTATTTTACAGGTGGCAGGGACACGGGGGTACGGTGATTCTGTTTTACCGCAGCATGAAATAGACTCTCAAATTGTGAGTGGGAAAAGCAAAAACTACCATTGATCTTTCAGGACTTCTTCATACGACACATTTATCTTCCTTTCATCCTGTCTCCTGAAACATGCGCACATAAAGAGAAGCACAAATGGTTTGAGCTCAATTGTATGTCTTTTTCACTAAAGTCATTTCAGTGGTTTTATTTGTAACGTGGCACAATGTGAAAATGGGGTCCGTCTTCAAACAGTCCTGAATACTGAAACACTGGAGCCTTTTTCTGG
Organism: Alligator sinensis; assembly: GCF_000455745.1. NCBI lineage: Eukaryota > Metazoa > Chordata > Crocodylia > Alligatoridae > Alligator > Alligator sinensis. Next base: position 285,210 of record NW_005843089.1, read on the forward strand.
AGAATTATTTGCCAGTGAAATTTTGCCAAACTAATAACCCTCCTGGGGTTCATTTGTTACTTTGGGATTATGTAACGATACAGGGGGTAGCTATTTTTGTCTTTATGTTTGGGCAACCAAACCAATATAAAGCAACCAATGATAGGGCCAAGAAGAAAACAACAGCCTTCTTTAGTCAATGAGGAGAGAAAAGCACATAACTGGGTAGGAACATTATCTAAAATTGCCAGCATTGCTGCAAACCAGCAACCGAGTTCCAAACTGGGCGTTTGAATGAACAGCTGGTGAAGGCTGCTATCTTTGGGAGCTATCTTTATTGTTATACTATTATAATATGTTCTGTCTGTATAATTGATTGCTATTGCACCATTTGCAATATAGTTACAAGAGAATTAATTCCGACAGAAGTGGGCAGCAGGTAGGCTAGAAAGCAGATGCTTAAAGATAGAACATGTTCTGATATTTGACAGTCTCCCAAATGTTAGTTCCTTTCTAAGATTTATCTCCAATGTCCTAGGGTTCAGCGTTCTGGCTGAAAACACCAGACAGGAAGGTCAACAGGCTAAAAACAGTTATAAAGAGCTTTAAAGTGGTCAAAGACTTTTTTTTTTTGCCTGAGAAGCTCACAAGAGAGGGAAAAACATGAGCTATGTATACATATTATTGTCTCTCAGACCTGTTGGCATCCTGATAAGCACAGTTGTCTACTTTAGAGTCCTTATTTTACCAATCTGAGTGTTTGTTGAGCTAAGCCACACATCTTAATGTATGTTGATTGCTGCTTCCATAGTGGAGTAATTGCAACCGGTAAAAAGGCTGCATTGAGTCGCTGTTTTCAGTGCTCTTCACAAGCTCCAAAAGAGAGGTTTTGCAGGTCAGCTGAATCCAGCTGGACATGCTGTTTAAGACAGTGGACTTAGGCACCCATGGTTTTTTTTAGAGTGGTCTCATTCTTTCATAAGTTACAAAAGCAGCTGTTTCCATTTTACAGTTAGGGAAATTCAGAGACAGCCTGGAAAGTGATTTCCCCAAGAACACACAGCAAGTCAGATGCAAAGATCGGAATAGATGGCTGGTCTTATGAATGTCTAGTTACTGGCTTCTCCTTCTAAATATACTGCCTTTTTGTAAACTAGCATAAAGTGATCTGCAAGGTAGAGAATATATATTGAGTCATTGTGTAATAGTTTTTGAAAATGGAAGGAAACGTTATAATAATCTACTCTGACATCTTGCATAGTATTAGCCACAGAGTTCCAGCCTTTTTTGCTGCCTCAAGTTTATGCCTTGTGCCTGAAATATAGTGCATCTTTTACAAAGAAAACACCCTCTCTTGATTTGTTTTTTCCAAGTGATGGAATTTGACAGCACCTTTCGGTAAGTTTTCCAGTAGTTTATTAACTCATTTGTAAGTAAGTACATGTTACTTATTTCTAGCCTGAATTATCTGGGCTTCCAGACACTGGATCTTGTTCTACATGTTGCATTGAAGAGCTCCCTTTGTGCTATGCACACATAAATATCCACACGCAGACTGGGCCTGCACAGTAGGGATATGCACTGGATAGGTATGTATGTGGCTATGTAAGTCGCAGGAAAACTATAGGAGCAGGAAGGCTTCCCTCCCCAACAACTAAATGACTAGTCACCCATCCAGGAAGCTGGAGACCCAGCTTTTACCACCCCCCACCTCCAACCAGGAGGAGAGCAGGTGGTCTGATGGTGTCATTCTGACTTCCTAGCAAAGCATTCTTACCACCATACCACAGGTTTGGCATAACCCAACCATTACTTTTTATTTTTGGCCCTACTTTTTCCTCCCCCTCTTGGTTTCCCTGGGAGACAGCTTCAAAAAGAAGGCTAGAGCATGAATTGGGGATGGCTAAACTTGGGCTGAGAGTCCTGAGCTGCAAAATCAGGATACAACTTCCAAACCCTCATGGGTAAGAGCAGCTGGAAGGTGATTTCCCCCAAACCCACAGTAAGTCAAATGCAAGGATGGGAATACCTGGCCTCATGAATGTATGGTCACTGGCTTCTCCTAAGCGTACTGCCTCTTTGTAAACTAGCAATCTAAAGCCTTTGGTTATGCTAAGCAGTGATTAAACTAGGGTGGCCTCTTGCTCACTGTTGTTTGTGGTGTTCAGGAAGCTGGGGTCTGTGTACTCTGAGGAGCACCTGGAGTCCAGGTGCAATGCAGAAAGAACAACTCCAATTAATGTTTGGTGGTGAAAAGCTAGACAAGGTTTATTGTCACTTGGATGGTACACTAGCTAGTCTGTTTAGCAGTCAGCCCACATCAGCAAAACTGCCCAAGACAAAATAGGAGGAATACCATGCAAAATTGTGCTCCCCTAGACCACTACAAATAAACAAGTCTTGTGGCACCTATATTCATACCCCAAATAGCCACATTTTTGTGCTAATGCTTATCTATCTTTTTGCCAAGATATCCATTTTTACTTCTCTTTGGCAAGTTCATACCTGGCCCCTTTAGTTTTTCCATTATCTCAGCACCTGCCCTCATTAATTTTACTTTGCTCCTACTACACTATTCTCGTACCAGCCTCCCTAGTCATTAGTATGTATTCATTTTTATACATCTCTTATCAAATCATTCAGAGGTCAGCGAGGCCTGTTCTTCCCAAGCTCCTTTTCAGTGCCTTGCTTAATTACTATCTAGCTTAACAAAAAGACGTACAGCCCTCAGCTTCTGGTATTAATAGACAGAAATACTTTACTCCTCCAGAGTTCAATGCCTGCTAGTTTTAGGAATCTGGCTGGCTAGAATTTGGGGGGGCTTAGACATAGGTGTGTGTCTACAATTAACATATACTCATAGTTGTGTACCTGTCTGGATGGTGTGTTGCCTAATGCCAATGCTCAGTCTATGTGTAAACTCTTACACATTGATAGTGCAGGGGAAATAGAATAGACATTTATGCATAAGTACCAAAAATGCCACTTATGTGTCTAGAAAGCTCTTATTTAGATATACAACAGAAAGTAGAATTCCACTCCATATGTATTTTAATATACTTTATTCCTGTTCTTTATATACAGCAAATTACATTCCTTGCAACTTTTTTGACTTTAATAGCCTTGATAGCAGATTAAGAGAAAGCAAATGTTTGTTCTCTCTATCAGTATGAATTAATTTGCAAAGCTGTGCACCTTGCTTGTCTCCTCTTTTTCAGAGAGCACATGGCCCATGTACAATGGAAAAATCAAACATCCATCATCAAATTCATCCTCCTGGGATTTGGGAACCTGAATGAGCTTCAAAATCTTCTTTTTGTGTTGTTCTTATTGATCTACACTGTGACTGTAGCTGGGAATATCCTACTGCTTGTGCTGGTTGTGGCTGATCAGCATCTTCACACCCCCATGTACTTCTTCTTGGGGAACTTATCTTTCCTGGATGCCTGCTACACCTCAGTCATTGCTCCCAGATTGCTGGCTGGGTTTCTGACAGAGGACAGGAGTATTTCCTTTGGGGAATGTATCTCACAGTTATTTTTATTCAGCTCCTTAGCTTGCATAGAGTGCTTCCTTCTGGCGGTCATGGCTTATGACCGCTACTTGGCCATATGCAACCCACTCACCTATAAGATTGTGATGAACCTAAGGATTTGCTCCCAGCTGGTGTCTACCTCATGGCTCTTGGGCTTCTCAGCCACAGCCTTTGTGGTAGGAATGCTTCCCCAATTACATTTCTGTGGCCCCAATGAAATTAATAATTTCTTTTGTGACATGGAGGAGCTGCTGAAATTGTCCTGCTCTAAAAGCCCTCTGGCAGAAAAGATTGTCCTTGTCACCTGCTCCCTTGTAACCCTGGCCCCTTTCCTCTTCATTGTTGTGTCTTACATTTATATCCTCTCAGCCATCCTGAGAATTGCGTCTTCGACTGGGAGGCAAAAGGCCTTCTCCACTTGCGCGTCTCACCTCCTGGTGGTAAGTCTGTATTATGGGACCATCGTTGTTATGTATGTGGCACCATCGGCTAAGCAGTCCCCAAACTTCCATAAATCTCTTTCTCTGATCTACACAGTTATCACCCCAATGTTTAACCCTATCATATATAGCCTAAGGAACAAAGAAGTAAAGGGAGCCTTCTGGAAAGTTGTGCTAAAAATTTTGGTGAGGAAGTAAGCTAGGATTTCCAAAGAAATACTAATGGTACGTAATAGATTTTTTATATATGTTGGCAGAACTGAGGAGAAAAAATAATTTATTTCAAAGGAAGCCTTTATTGATTCTAGTTGGAACATTTTGTTTTAAACAAAAAAGAAAAATGATATTTCAAAACCAAAGGTGGCGGGGGGGGGGAACATTTAAGGAAATACTGAAACAAAACAGTTTGGCATTTCTGAATTGAAATACACCATTTATAAAAAAATCTAAATGAAATATCATGGTGTCTTCAAAAGATGTTTATCCACATTTTAAATTAAAGCAAAAGTATTTGACCCTAAGCACATGGGCTAGATTTGGCCTCAGAAGCTATGTTATCTGGCTCACAAGGCTCCCTGTGGCTCCAAAAAAGTGACAGTGGGGGAAGAGTGGCTGCCTTTCTAGTGCCAAATTTCCAGGACCTCAGTGATTCCTGCAAGCCTGAAAGCATGGCCCTGTGTGTTAGATCGAGTGTGTAGGATCCAATCCTGGCATGAAGGGTTGAATACGGGGGACATGTGGCTGATCAACGGTCCAAGCAGAGATGATGTGGGCCTCATCCAATCCTGGTATGGAGCCAAAGGGAAGCAGCACCGGACCAAGTGTGGATCCAGGATTTCTCAAAGTGGGTCCAGGAGCAACAACCCCCATGGCAGAAGTGGTTTTACCTCCTGCTCCCAACCTCCTCCACCCCTACCAGTACAGGTAGATGGTTCAATGGGAGCTTTTGGGGACTTTCTTAAAGTCCTAAAGAAGGTGAATACCACACCCCAGCCCCGCTCCTTCCCCTTCCTGTTTAGAGTCATGCCCCCTCCCTTCCTTTCTTTCCCCCGTCCCCACTGTAGAGACAGTGGCAACAGGACAGCTGGAGAGTAGTTCCTCCCACCTGCCTGGCCAGGAAGAGGAGAAGGGGAACCCCTCTGCAATCCATGATGCAGTTGTTCCCATCCCCAGCTGAGCGGAGCCCCCTCACAGTGGGCAGGAAGGGCTTTGATGCCTCCCTGTCCCCAGGACAGTGGGGAAAGGCACACAGGAAAGTGGGGGAAGGGAGTGGAGAGGGACTATACCTTTGAGCAGAAAAGAGAAGGGAGGACAGATTTTCACCTGCTTTAGGGACTTTTAAAAGTCCCTAGAGTCTACTGTGGTGAGGTGTAATCCGAAAGGGGGTTGTATCCATGCCACGGCACCCCCTCTGGATCCTCCTCTGCACAAGCCCAATCCTGGCATACAGGGCCCAATGTGACCTACAGAATGGCCCTGCACTACTAACACAATCCACAGGGCCCAAAGGTTGAACACCTCTGATTAACCTATTCATCCTATTGGAATAGTTTTGGTCTCCCACAAAGTTACTCAGTTAAACAAAAAAAAGAAAAAAACCCTTAGATACAGTGGTGCCCAAGTCTTTCCAGAAGACAGTGTGACTTGACATCTTCCTTTAGTTCAATTTGAAAAAGCTCACTGTAAGTCCTAATTGATTTAAACAACATTTTGTTTCCTACCTTCATTTTTTATTCTAGTTTGGGGCCATTTACCACATTGAATTTTCTCAGCTTCTAAGTGACGGGCCTTGAATCTTTGCCTCTCTTGGCAGGGAATTCAATTGTTTACCCATTCTTTAAAGCACATCCCTGTGATAAAAAGGGCCCAATGATTAAGTCATGCCTGTGTGAGTGAGTGTGTGTGTGTGTGGGGGGGGCGGGGGGGAAATGCCTGTGTGTGTGTGTGTGTATATATGTTTAATTTTTAATTAATAAAATTAATTCCTTACCTCTCCCCCCTTATCTGAAATTCTTTCATGCACACTCAGTGAAATGTGGGGATAGGTTGTAAGAGGTGGTAAGTTCTCTATTCTTTTGTAGTTATCTACCAGGCATTTTTGGCATTTACATGTCCAGAGGAAGAGAAAAGCAAGACAGAGTGTGTGTGGCTTAGTAAGGTGACTTCTGGCTTGTAAAAAAAGGGGGTCCTAGGTTATGGCAAGGGCTCTTGTTGCAACTGGGGCAGAAACTTGCCTCTTTACTGCAGTCATTAAGTTTTTCCAGTGAGTATGCTGGAGTCTTAGGTTCAAAAGGAGCTCTGCAAAAGGGAGAGAATAGTGCCTGACCTGTAGTGTTATTGTTAGGGTTTTGTTACATGGTAATTTTAGGCAGTTTCTGTAGTACTTATCCTGAGTTGCAGTCCTCCAGCATCCTAGGATGCAGTGACCCCTCCTGAGTCAGGGCAAGTGAGGATGGCAGGGTGCAGCAGGGGTTACTTAGAAAGGTTGTAGGGGGTACGCGGGTGGGGCAGAGTATGGGGATGGAGTGCAACCTGGGTGGGGCACAGTAGCGGCATCTCCCCTGGAGCATTCCTCCACTTCATCTCTTACCCAGGGGAGGGGAAGGAGGAGGGATGCACTAGATGCTGCCAGCCCCACACTGCACACCACAGCGCTTCCCCACCCCCATCCCAGCTCGCTCTCCTGATTGTCCAGGGGGCAGAGTCAATCTGAGAGCAGCAGCCTTCCCTCCCCCCCATATCCATACAGCAAGCCTCAGCCCCCTGCACGGCAGGTGCAGAGCTGCCCCATGAGGGGGGCAGGTGGGGAGATGGGCTGGGCTGCAGCATTGTGTGGGCCCAGGGCTGGCTGGGAAAGGGTGTGACTGTGGGCGCTGGGCACTTCGCTGGGAGCCCTCCCCCTTATTAAAAGTAAGCTTTTTCCATGGTAGAGGTTGGGCCTCAGGATGTTCCTTAACCTCATGAGGGGCTGTCCCTGGCAGTGAAGCTCTGTGCTGGCCCAGCCAGGCCTCACAACACTGGCCCCGGGGGGCTGGGCAGGCAGTACAAGTGGCATGGTTCCTCAGCTGAGCTCCGGCTCAGTTGCAGTGGCCCCTCGAGGCACCCTGAAGGAGCCCCAGCTGAAGCGCAGCGTTGGTGACCAGCAGCACCCACACCCATAGCCAGGCCCAGCCGCACCATGGGCGCAGAGCACAGCGCGGAGCAGGGTGGAGCTGCGCTGTCCTGAGGGGCTGAGGCACTCACTAGGGCTATGTGAAACGGCGGTGTTTCATTTCGACCAGTGTTTCGACATTTCAGCGAAACAGTGTTCTGTTTCAACTTCTGTTTCGAGTCGAAACGGCTGATCTGTTCTGTTCCATCAAAACGTTTTGCTGTTTCAACCCTGTTTCAATGTTTCGCCCACAGGATATAATGGGGAAGGTCAAAACAGGCTATAACTTTGTTGTTTCCAGCCAGATTTGGATGAAACTTGCAGAAATGGTAGCCCCCTCTGAGAGCATGAAGCATACTATGTTTCAAGAAGATAGGTGCAGGTAGTTCAGAGAAACTGCACCCCAAAATCATGACAGAAAAACTCATGTCATGTGTACGTGTTAGGCCACAGCAGGGTCAAAACTGCAGCTATAGTAGCCTTTGCTGAGGTAACAAAGACTGCCAAGTTTCAAGCAGGTACATGTAGGGGGTTTGGAGAAACATCACCCCAAAATCCTGAAAGCAAAACTTGTGTCACTTGTACACCTGCAGTTTTGACCCCACTGTGACTTTAACACGTACAAGTGACACAAGTTTTGCTTTCAGGATTTTGGGGTGATGTTTCTCCAAACCCCCAAACTGCACCTCAAGCTGCGGACAAGCAAAACTCGTGACATGGGTGACACTGTGTGTGTTAAGGAGCAACAGGGTGACAGCTGCAGGGGTAGTAGCCCCTGCTGTGGCCATGCAGCCTGCCAGCTGTCAAGGAGAAAGGTGCAGGGGTTCTGGGTTTTGGGGCCCTGCACCTCTAGTCGCAGGAGGCAAAACTCGTGACATGGGTGCTTGTGCCACTGTGTCTGTCTTGGGGAAGAGGGGTGGGAAACCACTGCAGGCCTGGCTGCTAGGCCCTGCTGTGGCCACGAAGCCTGCCAGCTGTCAAGGAGATCAGTGCAGGGGGGTTCTGGGGCCCTGCACCCCTAGGTGCTGACAGGCAAAACTCATGCCATGGGTGCTTGTGGGGCTGACTGTCTGTCTTGGGGCAGTACTGTGTACTGAGCTGGTCCCTGAGTGATCCATGATTGATTGATTGGTAACTGGTAACACAGGAGCTTAGCAGCCAGGCCTGCAGTAGTGTTTCCCAAGGCAGACAGTCAGTTCGAAGCTGTGTCCGGAGCCTCGCACAGCCCTAATACACAGTGTAGCCTACTGAGCATGCACAGTATATGCATGTACACTTACATGTCCATGCTGCATGGATAATAGAATTACAGAAAGTGTTTAAATGCCAAGAAGATCACTTATACAGCTGGAAGAAGTCTTTTTTTTTTTTTCTCTGTTTATTGCCTCTGCAGTCTGCCACACCACCTTCCTCTGCCTTTATTCTTACACTCCATTTGATGCTTATCCAAGGCCTTACCTGGAGTATTGCATCCAGTTTTGGGCCCACACTTCAAGAAAGATGTGGACAGATTGAAAAGAAATCCAGCAGAAAGCAACAAAATATGATTAGAGGCCTGGGAAGCATGACTTATGAGCTAAGGCTGAAAGAACTCAGGGTATTTAGTCTAGCAAAGAGAAGATGGGGGACTATTTCATAATAGTTTTTAAATACCTGCGACACGATTATTAGGGCTGTGCAAAGCTTCAGGTGGTGATTCGATTCGGAGGAGATTTGGCCTGATTTAGTGGCCGAATCTCCGAATCTGAATTGAATCAGGGGACCAATTTAAAGGTCCAAATCAATTCAAAGCTCTCTGAATCTTTGAAGCTCTCTGAATGTCTGAATCTGACTCTGAGTTGGTAAGTACTACGGGTGGGGGAAGGGGGCCTGGGGGACTGGACCATGGGGGGGACCTCTGTAAAGTGCCGGTGCTCACCGGGTGCTGCTGGGCAGGAGGATGATCCCTGCTGCCCTCCACTACCCCATGCTGCATGGGGGGTGAGCCAGGACAAGCTTCTATCCCTGCTTTAGGTGGGGGGTGTTACAGCGATGGGCTGCAAGGACACGAATGGGAATATGGGAGGCAGAAGGTTAATGGGATGGGGTGAGTAATGAAATGGGATGTGGAAAGGAAATGGAGATGGAGGATGGGTGAGGAAATGAAGGAAGTCACCCACTGAATAAAATAAAAAGTATTAAAAAAAAAAAAGAAAAAAAAATAAGAGGAAATAAACTGAAGAAAGTCTCATGTTTTAATAAATTGGGATTGGGGTGTGGGGAGTACTGGCCATGCTGCCCAGATTGCCTGGGAGCTGGGAGTGGTGATGAAAGGTGATTTTGGAGGAGCTACTGTCCCTTCCCTGAGCAGGAACCCCCAGTTTTTATGGCAATTTTCTATGTTCAGTATCTTTGGCTTTAACTTCCAGCTATTCATACTTATACCTTTTTCTGTTAGAGTTCATAATGGGTAATTCTCTTTTATAGAAGTATTCATGCAACATAATCTTTTACTTCTGGATCTTGCTTTGGATAAAACATATGCCTTAAAATGTGGATAGTAAACTTTGCTGAATAGCTAAAAGTTCTTTAATATCTTTGCTAGTTGTTCTTTGGCATTTTTTTTCCTTCCCCAGGAGAATGTTTTGACTAATTCCCAGAAGACCGTGTAATGAAACATGCTAATCAGTTTACTACTACTGCATATAGAAAACTACAAAAAAGAAATGGTTATTTCCAGTACAGCCAGATTTCACCCTCAGCTGTGGGGAGAGATGGTTTCATGCTTATCTGACTGTTGAACCTATAATCTTGTTGTGAGGCTAGGTTGTTGGAGCATTTTATCTGTTAGCAAGTTCCTCACTTTGAAGCAAAAATATTTGCCCATTATCTATTAATGTTGAAGAGATTGTGGCTCAGATTATTGACAATACATTCAGCATTTAATTTAGCTTGTCTGCTTTCACGGATGCTATCACACCTGCAAAATTTATTTTAAAAAAAGGTAGGGATCTGGGCATATATGATGAGTGAACTCTATTGGCCACAAGCACAGATGCCATTGTTTGAAGATGTCCTGTAGCCTATGGATTCTGCCTTCTTTATATCATAGAAGTTGAGTGGGAGATCTTTCCTCTGAGACACAACTGCACTTTAAGACAAAGAAAATGAGACCAAAACAGCCTCCAAAAGAAGATACCTGGATAATGCAGGGAATGCAGTAGTGAGTATTTTGGCTGTGGCTTTTTTGAAGATATTATGGATTTTTGGTATTAATCTTATTAAGGTGGTCACACTCAGAAGTTCTTGCTTTCTCCATAACCTTGAAACACATGTTGCCATTTATTCCTGTACAAAGTGAATTTAAACTGTTATTATTAAGAACCCAAGTGGAGGAAGGTTCATTAGGTGGAACACAGTTCCACCTTTCACAAAGCATTAGTAAAGACAACACCACATTGCCGAAGTGCCACTCCCTAAGCAGAAGGGCATAGGTACAGAAAGCGAGTGCATGAACTGGCCAACAGAACATAATTTTTTTCCAGAAAGTTTTCTGAACAGCGTGTAACTGATAAGTAAAGTTTTTCATTAATAGAGAAAAAAATCTCACCAATAGGAAAAAAAATGATATCACAAAGTATTCCATTTACTAAGAATGTTCAGTTGAAAATAGAAGAGTGACAGATATGATTAGTTACTTCTTGGACTGATGAAAATGTTGAGTGGGAAGATGATGATGCCCATTGTGTGTGTTATGTTAAAATCTTTTAATGTGGGCATCACAGCATCATAACAGTTTTGGATGAAGTGGAATTTGGTTTTGTTCTAAAACCATCGGTCCTTCCAAAAGCTATACTAATAGCCATTAGATATCTATATATCTATCTATAGATAGATAGATTGCCATTTTTATCATTATATATATATAGTGGGTGTACACACACACACACCCCCACCACTTTGATCTTAGTTAAAAATACTTTTAAAAAAGAAAAAGATGAAACTAAAGATTTAACTAAAAGTAAAAACTCATTGGGACAATTCTTGCTCCCACGAGCACCATTATAACTTCAGAGAAACCCTATCAAAGCACTAGTTTCTTTGGAATGAAACTTCTTTCGCTAATTAAAATGCAACTTCCTATCACATCCCTCAGTTCTCCTTGACAATGTGTATCAGTCTCAGACCGACAAACTGGAGGAACAAAATGGTTTCTGCTATTTTTATGTTAGTTAATTCTCAGGACAAAAACACACTTAAAAGAATTAATGATAATAAGCCATCATATATTCTGTCTGATTTCAACTATGTGCAATGAGGATGGCTAACCCAGTTTCATTCACATGGCTAAATTTAACTTAAGGGTGAGGATGAAAAACACATTTATTCAGGGATACTTTGCCATAGATTTTACTCTGGATTAAAATTACTCAAGTGTTCTGAGTGGGTATAAAACCCATTTTTCTGAGATGACTGCCCAGCATTACCTCAGAACTGCCCACAACATTAATCAAATTTCTGCAGCTGTATAAAATTGACTAGAGATTCACACATCACATACAACAGTATAACTTTATCAAGGGTAACATTCTTTATGGGGGTATCTTTAACCCCAAATAAAGTTACTTTGTGATAAGGCTGTACATCCAGGTCCCCAAGTTCCTCAGATCTTATTTTACCCCTATGGTGCTTAGATGCAGGTAACAGGTGCTGTGCAGTTCAGAGCAAGAGATCCTGGCCCCCTTTGAAACAGCTCTGAATATACATTTGTCCATATCATATGTCATAAATAGCAGAAAGTAGGAGGGCAGCTTGTGTGTCCAGGGTCTGGAATAGATTCCCCTCAGAGGTGGTACAATCACCTACTTGGGATATCTTCAAAAAATGTCTGGACATTCACCTTGCGGGGGTCATCTGACCCCAGCAGTCTTTTCTGCTCAAGCATAAGCGGGCTGGACCTGATGATTGAGAGGTCGCTTCCAGCCACTAACTTCTATGAATCTATGGTCATCACTACTTTGCATGAACTGTTTTCCAGGTAGAATGAAATAGTTTTGTGCTCAGGCACTTAAATACCATGTAAGTGCCTTTTATGTGCAATGGGTTTCAGCTTATGCATTCATTTCCTGCAGGATCCGTGTAGCTTTTGATAATGCATTACTGAGAAAGAACCCCCAAAGACACCAGGGTTCAGTTTTCTGGTTTTGTAACTGGAGAAAGCCAGTGGAAATGTTGTTTTCCTTGAGAAATGGTGAATGTGAAACTCTCTCATATTGTTCTGCATTTTTTAGCTCAAATATTATAAACATGACCTAGAAACAAAGATTTCTAATGACTTAGAAACAGAATTTTAAGGAGACATGTTTTCTTGACTTCATTATAAATGCATCTTACTTATACAAATTTGAGTTTCAACAGAACTAAGTGCTTTGGTTTCTATGATGATTTACCCTGCTGTTAGAGGAATATCAGTTCCACACCACAAATGCAAAAAATGCTTCATAAACTGTAGATTATAACTAAATTAGAAATCTAAGGGACAAATTATCTCTCTTTTATGGATTGAAATCTGACCACAGCATTTCACTGTTGTCTGTCCATTTCACTTAATGATTCTTAAATTTAAGATGCAGAAAAGCCACTGCAAAGTAAGTGGAATCAGACTCTACTGCCTCTGGTCTACATATCTTCCCCTCTCAGTTGCCAAGAGGGTGAATGATTCCTTTAGGCAGTACCTACCCATGTCCTTCTGGTGAAGATTTTTTTATTTTTCTGGGATGTGGGAGATAGTTTTAAATTTGTTCTAGGTAAGCACTAGCAGGCTTGAAACCTGGGTCTTCCACTTGCAGTTCAACTATCCTAAGCCTTAGGCTATTAAAATAAAAAGGTGGAAGAGTCCTCTTGTAATTGCTAGTTAGCCCCCCACCAAATCAATCTGTGATTAATGTACTACTAGTGATCATTTCTAGATGGGCAGGACTAGGAAGAATAGACCTTTTAGAATAAGAAATTAATTCCAATTTTAAAATGATGCATTTTCTGCTTTGTCTCTTCCTTTATGTTCTTATTCTTCATCTTTTTTCTCTTCATTCTCATAATTTTTTTCATCACTGCCATTTATTGGTGTTTATTCATTAAATACCATGTTGCTCATTGCAATTCTGATTAAATTTCTCACCAACATCTGAGAATATATTGATTTTGTTATTTGCTTCTTGTCTGTGTAGATAAAAGCTATGGCAGATATGAACCGATGGAATGAGACACGTGTAACCGAATTCATTCTGGTAGGTTTTCCTAACACCTACAAAGTGGAGATCACCCTTTTCATGCTGTTTCTAATCATTTTGATGATGACAATAGTTGTGAATTCTATCATCATCACTCTCATATGCACTGACCACCATCTGCAGACTCCCATGTACTTCTTCCTCTGCAACCTGTCCGTCATTGAGGTTCTGCTCACTTTGACTGTGATCCCCAAAATGATGGCAAACTTCCTGGCAGAGAGAAAAACCATTTCCTTTTATGGCTGTCTGGCTCAATCTTACTTTTATTTCTTGTTGGGCATCTCAGAGTATGTCCTATTGGCTGTGATGTCCTATGACCGGTATGCAGCTATCTGTTACCCATTGCACTACAACACAATCATGACTGGCAAAGTCTGTATATGGCTGGTGGTGGGTTCATGGATGGGTGGATTCTTCTCCATCTTGGTCCCCACTGTGATGAAACTTGGGTTGCCTTTTTGTGGCCCCAACATCATTAACCATTTCTTTTGTGACAGTGCCCCCTTGATGCACTTGGCTTGTGCTGATATTCAACTAGTGGAGTTCATTGACTTCCTTGTCTCACTGCCTGTGCTGTTGGGCTCCCTGATGTTGACTGTCATCTCTTACTCCTGCATTATCTTCACTATTGTCTGTATCCCTACAAGAGAAGGAAAGCAGAAGGCTTTCTCCACTTGTGCCTCACATTTCACTGTGGTCACTATTGGCTACGGCACCTCTGTCTTCATTTATGTCAGGCCTTCACAAGCTAACTCAATGAACCTCAACAAGATGGCCTGCTTGGTGACCACAGCATTGACTCCTTTGCTGAACCCATTCATATTCAGTCTTGGGAATCAGAAGGTTAAGGAAGCATTGAAAAACTTTGTCAGCAAGTACATGGGTTCACCAAGTGTACTCTCTAAACTGGGCCAAAATAGAAATACACTCCAGAGGGCCTGAGGTTTCATATTCCCAGTTATGCTGCTTTAGTTCCAATAAACATTGTCTGTGGGCACTAATCGTGTAAGTACTGAAACACTTCTGGAATTTTTGAGGCCCCCTGGGTTCCATTGCAGCAAAACAGAATTAAGTTACCCAGCACCTCCCAATAAAAAGGAGGTTTTGTGTTTGTAGAAATGAAAGTCTAAGTTCCCCTTCAGTTCAGTCAGCTGATGGCTTGGTTGTTTATTGGTAATGTGACTCATAGGGCTAAATACAATTTCACTTTATGGTTGTTAGTTATCTCATTGCAGTTTTTGGTACTTACACTAAGTTTTCGAATCTGCTTCACCTTCTGGCAAGCAAGCATTATCCTGAGTATATACCTGCTCGGAGTGAAGAAGAGAACCCCACTTCCTTCCCCCACCCTTTTTAGCCCAGTGTTTAGGAGATAGGGAGCCAGGGAGCTGGTGACCCAGGTTCTAGGCTTCCACTTACCCAGAAATGAGTTTTCACCTGGGTCTTACGCTTACACAAACTGCTCTAGTCACTAAAGCACAGATTAGGCATTGCCCAGAGCCCACTCTAGCATTCCTTTTGAAGCTGAACCACTAAACCTCACATTTAATATTTATCAGAGAGATGGTGTTGTCCTGTGGGGTCAGGCCAACTCTCAGGATCGCAATATTGTGCTGTTAGACAGGAGGGGGTGACACAATTGCACATATTCAAACACACAAATCAATTAGGTGCACACACACACACACACACACACACACTGCCAACTTAGGCACATACACATCCAAACCAGCCTAGGCACATGCATACCTATCACCAATTCAAGCACATACACACACCAAAAATTAGACAGCAATCAGTTGTCAATACCCACACAGTCTGTACACATACACGGAACACTAATTTGTATATCACACGCATGATGACATATATATTCACCAGTTCACATACATACCACCCACCTACACATAGACACAGGTGAGTTCCTAACTTGGATAGTACGGTATGTATGCATGTGTTTGAGGTACTTGGGATACCTGGGGTATCGTCCGCCCACGGGTACGTAGCAGAAAGTTTAAGGAGTGAAAGTTGCTGGAACCGGGGATTAGAACTGGTAGACTAGAGAGAAGCTGGCTGAGGAATTGAGGCTTGGGGTTACTTAAGGTCAAGTGGCCCCAGGGTTACTCAAAGTCACTGGTGCAAGGGAAAAAGCCCTTGCAAGGAGGAGGCAGCCAGGAAAGAGAGAGAGGCAGACAGCTGGGAGCTTGGGAATGGAAGCTGAGGCAGACGGCTGGGAGACTGGGGCTGATAAGTGGTGGCAAGGAGGAAACAGACAGGAAACAGACAAAATCCCAACTTGGGGTTTCAAAATAACAGGTTTATTAAACAGACAACACACTACACAGCCCCATGAAGTTATTGGTACACACAAGCACTCACAATAGCAGCAGGAGAGAGAGAGTCAGTGGAAGGGTTGGAGTCCAGGTGGGGAAGAGAAGCAGAGTCCAAGTCCTTGGTTGAAGAGAGGGTGGGGGGGATAGCTACCTATCCAGACTGGAAAGGGGTCTTTGTCCAGTAGGTGTTGTCCAGAGAGGGGTCGCCAGCAGGGCCTCTGGATGGATAGGTGGTGTGGCATGGTGCTTGTCCAGATGGAGAGGGCGTCCTAAGGAGTCAGTCTTCACTACCCCTTTTTATGGGGCAGACTACCTCTGATCTCCCATGGGGAGGGCCTGTTCAGGCAATGTCAGTCCGGTTCCAGGTGTTCTTACTGAGCGTGTGCAGCCTTGGCACAATGGTGGGTTGCCTCATCTTTTGTTTCTTGAATGCTGAAGGTGGTTCCAATGGCTGGGTCATTGGTCCAGGGATTGTTTTTTTGGTTCGGTCATTCAGAAGGAGCTATTTTTAGACCTACTGCCATTGTCTCTCAAGCACCCTCATTCATCCCCATTCATTCAGGAGCCAAGTTACACAGGAAGGGTATGTATGAGTCATAGGTTACAACATACTTACACAACAGGGGATGGGGAAAAGATGGAGACTTGAAAAATAAAATGGAAACTTGACATGACTTATGCTAACTTACATATGTAGGTCTAAATCACATAGTATTAGGGGTTTCAGCAACGTAGAACAGTAAAAATCAATATGAACATAATAATTATACAATATAAAGAAGGAGAAAAAAACCAGAACAAATACAACTTGTTACCAAAATAAAATGCTGAAGCTTATCCTATGTCTTAGCTCACTTATACTTATCTATAGGGACTAGAGAGGGAGAGAGAAATGGTTGGGGAAGGGGAGGGAATGCATTTTAAAAGAAAAAAGAAAAACTGGGGGTTTTTCTGCAATGGATGTGCAGAAAGATCTGCTTGATTGTGAGCAGGGACCTAGGGTAGAACTCAGGGTCTCTGCCCTCCGGAGGCAGCATCCCCCTCATTGAGTCTCACACCCCTCCCTTTTTTTTTTTTGTCCTACATACCTCCCTTTCTGGACAGCCCAGGAGGTGAGCTTCAAGGGGAGGGCTGGAGAGTAGTTTGAGTAATTCCTAACCTATCACCTTGGATGGCATTCTGTTCTTTTCCTGGTTGTCTACTTGGCACTTTTGGTCAACCAGGTGCTAAAAAGTGCCATTTATGCACATGTAGGAATTATTTTTCTGGCCATGCAACCTTGCACTCATACACAACTATGTACATGTACACACTAGGCATGCACAGGAGGCTATAAAGCCACGTATGTATCCAGGGATATAGAGTCATCCCTTATAAATAGAAAAAGAAGAAAACAGAAGAAATTTTTTGGCTTTGTCTAATGCCCAACTGGCCAGCCTGCCCCACAGAAATTTTCAACTGAATCAGCATTTTCTGACAGAACAGTGTTCCAGTGTTATGGCCAGCTCTACCCTGAAGCCCACCTCTAACTGGATCAGTCTTGCAACCCACCATCTTTCTCTAGTTCCACTGTTTATACTCCACATAGCACAGAATGAATTGTAATGTTATACAACTAAAACTGTGGACCAATCACATCTTGAGAACAGCCAGAGGCCAGTTTTGTTTTGTTTGCTTATATCTTCCCTTGTGTGTAACTGTAGAGCTGTGTTATTGGAAGGGTTGTTTTATTGGATGAGAAGCGCCTAAGTAGGCAAAGCCACACTGCAAGTACCAACAAGCTAACCAACCTACTTACAAAAAGACTGAAATGTTAATTGCCTTAGGCAATGGAGTGAAATCTAGGACCTGATCTGTTCTCCAGATGGAAGCAAATTCTAATTCTTGTATCAAGGTCTGGGATTTAGCATTCTTAACATGTATTTCTGGCACTAGCAGGGAGATGGGATCTAACAGGAATCTCTAGCTTCTTAGCTTCACTGCTGGCAAATAAAAGAACTTCCCAAATCATGTATACTTGCTCTTTCTCCTTTTTTATTGACCTTTCTTCTGTTCCTGAATAGTAAATGGAAATAAAGGGTTACCATATTTCCAGGTCCAAAAAAGACGACACCTGTTGGGTGGGGGAAGGGGAGGCCAGGGGGAATATGATGGTGGGAGGTGGCAGTGACATGTCAGTGCCCTGCCCGTGCCCATTCTGTTGCCCCTCACTGTCAAGCCACACACCCCCAGCCTTGCTGCTGCCCTTCACTTCGGACCCACTGACTCCAGCCCTGCCACTGCCCTTTACTCCCAAACAGCAGTACCCTGCCCCCCACCCCTTGCTGGTGTCCCTCTCTCCCATCCTGCAGCCAACAGGCACTGCCAGTACCCTGCACACCCAACCCACAGTCACCCATCCCATAACCCCCTTCCCTCCCAGACCTGTGTCCAAGCAGCTCCCGCATTGTGCTCTTGCTGGCTCACTCTCTCTCTCCACCTGGTTGCTGGAGCCCGTGTGGGAAGCACATGACATCTGGCAGCCAATCACCTTGCCCACTGCTCCCAGACCCAAGCAGCCAGCCTGAGAGAATAGAAAACTCGTACATTTGCTCTTGTTTTAAAAACCCGCCCAGCCACTGCACAATGGTCCACAAAGGAGAACATGTCTGGGAAAACCTGGACATATGGTAACCCTATCACAACCAGAACACACCAAATAAATTAAGCATTCTGGGATTTTTCACTGTCCATAAATGGTATTACCTCCTGTCTAGGCTTATTTCCATATTTACTTACTTACTTATCATTTCTTTATTTATCTATTTGATTTTCATGACACAATCCACAAAAAGGCTCTGTCTGTGACATATCTTAATCAAAAGATTGTCATTAAGGTTATAGCCAGATGAGGTGACAAGAGTGTTAATCTCTAGCTAATGGCTATTTGCATTCAGAAGAATTATGGCATGCCTATTTAACAGGCAGGGGGGAGGCAATTCTCTTAAGTTATCAATGGCCAATTGCGTTCCAAAGAAGAATGCATACACTTGTAAAGGAGACATATCAAAATAACAAGTACATTTCAGGTGAGGGAGGGCTCTTAACCAGGGAATTCCAGATCCCCCAGATAGGAAACAATGTTCTTGGAGACTTTCCTGCTGCCCAGGAAATAGGGAGAACATTAAAAATATGGGGAGGGTCTGTTGGGAAGGGGGCAGGGGGCGATCTTTGGAATCCCCCCTGCACTTCCAGATAAATCCAGATCTCCACCTGTCAGAGATGGTAGTCAGCAAGAAGATTTGCTTCTGGAAACACTAACAAGACCCTTTCAAGGACTGTTGTAGCCAGACAAGAGGGTGAGAATTTTCAGTTTTATTTCTGTGCTCTTCCTTCAAATTCAACGGTTATTTTTACTGGTACAATTTCTCTCTCCTCATAATAAATCCTTTTGCTATTTTGTTGCTCTAGTTATTTCCTCTGTTAAAATGTGACTTCAGAGTACTTGGTACTTCAGACTTGCCTCCTCTTTGGAAGAGGGGAAACTAAGTTTTACAAAATAACAGAGAGTCTTTTCTTTGACCTGGCAATATTTCCTCTGCTGCAGATGCCAAATCTGTTGCGACAACAGATGGAACTGACTTGGAAGTTTAAGGAGTTATCCCAAGGGCTGGGTCCTGGGCTATCAGCCTCATTGATTCCAAGGGGCTTTGGACCAACAGCTCCCAAGAAACTGTCCTAACCAACAAGCTATGGAGGCTAAAAAGGACTGTGAGTATTATCCATCCATTAGGGTTGTGTGAAACATCACCGTTTTGTTTCAACTTCTTTTTTGCCATTATAAAGGGACATTGTTTTGTTTCATCATTTCATTTCATTTCATTTCAAAGCACTGTTCCATTTCAATTAGTTGAAACTATTTCACTGTTTCGATGCGTTTCGACATTTTGCCCATATCTGGGGAGCAGTCAGCTGGGCTCAGGAGCTAGTCTCAGCTGTGCCCAAGTTAGGATGAGGGGAAAAGAAAATCCTTGTGACGAGAGCATGGGCCCTACCCACAGCCTGGCCACAGTGGGTCCACAAGGCCAAGACTTGCCACTGGGTCACCAGCAGGGCCATGCTCTGCTCAGCTTATTAGCTTGTACTGCCTGAATGTCAGGATGATTTTTTTTTTTTAAACAAACAAACTTTCAGCAGCTGGGACACAGCCTCCTCATCAGACAGATCCTTCAGGTGCATGTTTTAAAGTCCCAAAGAAATAAACATCCCACATAATTGATACTTCTTAAGTCTATAAGAGAATTTGGTCAGTCTAGTTTCAAAAGTTTCAGTGAAACAAAGAAACTATAATAAAAATTTCATAGATTTCATAGATTTGATAGACATATGGGCTGGAAGGGAACCCGGAGGATCAACAAGTCCAGCCCCCTGCCCCAGGGGCAGGAAGTCAGCAGGGATCATTGGATCCCAGCAAGATAAGCATCCAAATGTGTTTTGAAGGTGTTCAAAGTAGGTGCTTGAACCGCCTCCGGGGGCAGTCTGTTCCAAACCTTGGGGGCTTGGACAGTAAAGAAGTTCTTCCATATGTCCAGCCTGAATCAGTCACAGCAGAGTTTGTGACCGTTCGCTCTTGACATACCTTGGGGTGCTCTGGTGAACAGACATTCCCCCAGATCCTGATGAGCACCCCATATCAACTTATAGGTGGCTACCATATCACCCCTGAGCCTACACTTTTCTAGGCTGAAGAGCCCCAGGGCTCTCAGCCTTTCATCATAAGGTCTGTTTTCCTGACCTCTGATCATGTGTGTGGCTCTTCTCTGGACTCTCTCAAGCTTCTCCACATCCTTTTTGAATTGTGGAGCCCAAAACTGGACGCAGTACTCCAGCTGCAGCCTCACTAAGGCCGAGTACGAGGGGAGAATGACGTCCCGGGATTTGCTTGAGAAGCATCTATGGATGCAAGCCAGTGTTTTGGTCGCTTTACTAGCCGCAGCATTACATTGAAGGCTTATGATCATCTTGTGGTCAATCATGACCCCCAAGTCCCTTTCATCTGTAGTGCTAACCAGCGTAGCACTGCCGAGCCTATAAGCATGCTGCAGGTTTTTCTTCCCAAGGTGGAGAACCTTGCATTTTTTGGTATTAAACACCATCAGGTTCTCGTCCGCCCATTTCCTGATCCTGTCAAGATGTGCCTGGATCACCCTCCTGTCCTCAGGTGTGGATGCTTTACCCCAGAGTTTGGTGTCATCGGCAAACTTGGCCAGTCCGCTTCTGACACCAATGTCCACATCGCTGATGAAGATGTTAAATAGTATAGGCCCTAGGACAGAGCCTTGAGGGTACCCACTGGTCACAGCGCACCAAGACGATTGGCTCCCATCAACCACCACCCTCTAGGTCCTACCATGGAGCCAGTTCCCCAGCCAGCAGATCATGGTGAGGTCGAGGCCGCAGTTAGCCAGTTTTGCCAAGAGGTGATCATGGGATACCAGATCAAAGACTTTTTTAAAGTCAAGATATACGACATCAATCTCTTCCCCCTTGTTCAGGTGATAGGTCACCTGATCATAAAAGGAAATGAGATTGGTCAAGCAAGACCTACAGCAATAAACCCAGGCTGGGTATCCCTCAGGATATTGCTGTCAGCTAGTCTGTTAAGGATGGCCTCTTTGATAATCTTTTCCAAGACTTTCCCCAGGATAGAAGTCAGGCTGATGGGCCTGTAGTTTGCTGGATCTACTTTCTTCCCTTTCTTGAAGATAGGCATGACATTGGCCTTCTTCCAATCTTTGGGCACTTCTCCAGAGCACCAGGAGTTCTCAAAGATCTGTGCCATGGGATGAGCTATGATGCTCGCCAGCTCCCTGACCACCCTTGGGTGTAAACTGTCAGGGCCAGCTGACTTGAAGGTACCCAACCTGCCAAGGTGTTCCTTCACGAGGTCAGCTTTGATGGAGGGTAAGGAATCTCTCTCAGCTGGGCCTCCCTGACCCACAGTGTGCAGCGGTGTCCCATGGGACTGATGAAAGACTCATGCAAAGTACCCATTTAGCAAGTTTGCTTTTTCATGGGCATCGGTTGTCAGTTGGTAATAATAATAATAATAATAATAATACCATAGAATGCCTATCAGCACGAGCCTTTTATAAATGTTGGGTACAGACTGGACAGATTTGGACAATTCAGCAAATTCAAGATGTGCTGACAGTCTGTGCCACCTGCCCCACCCCCACATCCCTTGAGTCTCCCCAGCTGATACTGCACATGAACTTTGGCATAAGTGTGCTTTTATGTGTTGTGGTGTGTAAAACACAAACCTGTAGACCTGTTTCTACCTCTTATCATTTGCCAAACCACCAATTTGCCATTAAGCTATATCACAATTTGACAAGTGTAATGTCTGATTGGGGTAATATACTCAAGGAACCTCAGTGTCTTATAGCCACTGGCACACACTGTCAGCTTCATGTCATGGTAAGTGTTACTCCTCAGCTAGACCAGGTACTGTGTAGAGCTGAGTTACCTGCAAGCAGTTTTAAGTACCAGCTTGAAGTAAAGTTTTAACTCATGTCCCTGGAAGCAAAACAAGAACCCCCACTTTCTGCCACTACAGCCTAGCAGCATTTCAATTACACCTAAAAAAACCCCCATCTTTTTTATTATGAAAAGGATTTATTTTTAATCCACCAGTACCTCAAGCATGAAAAAGATACCATCCAGGATGCATGTCATTGCATTAATGAGATAGGTGAGTAGTTACTTACGCTGGAAAGGGATCAGACCCAGTGATTTTAGCAATGTTATGGTGAGCTGGGGAATTTGAGCCTAATGAAACTATGTGACTTTACACAAACTGGGGATTCTAGCCTGTCACTTTGAATTTCCTTAGGCTTGCAATGCTCTCATAATAAAGTAAACAGTTATCTAAAATGTGGTGAATATCATGGAGATCTTCTGGAGGTAGTATGAGGTCCCAGATAATGTTTGGAAAAGGACAAATGTATTGCCATTACTTAAGAAAGACAGGAAATGAGAATCTTAGGCCAGTAAGCAATACCCAAATACCAGAAAAGACCATGGATCAGGTCACTGAGGAATAGGAACCAAGAGTGCACTTCTTCTATTATATTTAGCATTTGTGAAGCTTCTTCTGGAATAGTTTGTCCAATTTTGGGCACCCCTCTGTGAGAAAGATGTGGACAAATTAGAAAGAGTCCATGACATACCATGTCATGGGTGGCCAGCTCTGGGGCCGGTAAGGAACTGAGATGCAACATGGGGGTGGGAGGAACGTGCAGACTCCAGGGACCAGACAAACCAAAGAGACAAGAGATCAGGCAGAGAGTGGAGTCAGAGAGCAAGCAAGACTGAGAAGCTAAGAGGTACTCAGAGTTCAACAAATTACTTTTTAAGTTAAGTAGACAATATAGTTATCTTTTTTTTAACCAGAGTTTTCAGCTATTATTCTCTGGAAATATGCTGAAGGAAATGATTTCATCAGCTGTATGAGAAGGTTGAAAAGTTTTGAAAAGCTCGTGAAGAGTGGGCAAATGTTTAAGCAAGACTGATTTATTCCATTTTGTTGAAGATTTCCAAGTTTTTGTCTGGAGCTTTACCAAAATTTGACAGAGAATTTAACTGAAGGTCAACCGGAAAATGAAAAGCAACCCACGTTAAAAAGGAAGCTCTGGTAGAACCGAAGGAGAAAAGAGGAAGAGCTGGAAGAACAAACAAAACAAGTTCAAGTTAAACAGTGGTGTGATGTATTTGATTGCGTGTTACAACCCTTTTTTTTTTTTGATTTATGTATTCAAAGAGCTCATGGCTGGCAACAAACATTTAAAAAATATGTTTCCACCAAATTTATGTATAAAGCAAATGTGCAAGCATTATAAATATGTTTAGTAAACCTTAGCTGGGACACACTTGTTACACATAATCGACACTATTTACTAACGGCACAAAATGAGAGTCACTATCACCTACTGTATCTTGCACCTAATGCTTCTTTTAATACATCCCAAAACTTCATTTTCCTTTTCTGCCACTACACCATTCTGCAGGCTCACACTACCAAAACTATGGAAAAATCCTTCTCCGTAGTGCTGCCACCTAGCCAGATATCACCAATTTTAAATGACTGATTATTCTCCCTGAGGTGTAGCACCTTGCATTTCTCAACGTCGGACTTCATCCTGTTAGCTTCAGCACAGTTTTCTGATCTATGAAGATCTTTTCTGAATTGTGCTCCCATCCTTCAACCTGTTCATAAGCCTTTCTAGTTTCGTGTTGTTGGCAAACTTGCTTTAAGAAGGCTTCAGTGCCAGCACCCAAATCATTAATAAACTTGTTGAACAGCACCGGGCCCAGTAAATATAACCCAAACTTCAGTCTGTGGAGGGGTACACTCAGAGCAACTCCTCCCACATTGAAACTTTTGTTTTGGGATACTGCAGGGAAGCTACTAGGGTGGACTCTTTTCAGCTTTCTGGCTTCTGGCAATCCCTGCTCTCCTGTGAAAACCAGACAAAATGTGTTTGCAAATAATGTAGCAGCTCTGGCATGTGTTGGTGGAATTGTTGAACAGTTTGATTAAAAATAAATATCCCAAAACGAAATCATTCATGTGACTGGTTTTTAGGTTGTAGCCGTGTTGGTCTAAGGACATAGACAGACTCTTGCAAAGGCTTAGAAAATATGTGACTGGTTTTACACTCTCAGATTTTTATCGCACAAATTGGAGATAAAAAGAATAGAAAAGGCAGTGACAAGTCACATGGAGAAGTTGCATAGATGAGTGTAGTTCTCAAGATTTCTATGGGTCTTGCTCATGGGTGATGGCTGTATGTCACTCCAAACTGTGATTTTTCAAGCATTGTAAGGGACTTGGGTGCCCAAGATTTGTTCACTTAGCTTTTTGGACTTCATAAGAAACAACTTTAATGAGTCCTGCACTTTGAGAGAGGAGCAGCACGTGGAAAGTAGCAAGAGGAACACAGGGGTAGGTGTGCAGAGGCAGCCAGATTTTGAAAGATGTACTCTGGCACTTAGTGGTTGTGTCAACATGTTGTCCTACAGTGATGTAGTGATGTGCTACATCACTGTAAACCGCGCTATGGTGACACAGTGATCACGTGAGTCTACATGTGATCACCAGCTATGTTACCGTAGTGGCACACTCCCTACTTGAACTGCACTGCTCTGGCAACGTAGTGGGGAAATCACAGCGTGCACCACCAGTACAGTGCAGTACGGGCAGTCACTGCGCCATGTTTTAGTACTTCCAAAAGGAAGAACTAAAGTATGGCACAGTAACAGTGTCACCATGTGGCAACGTGAAGACGTGTTCAGTGAGGTTTACAAAATCACCTAAGTTATGAGAGTAAACTAAAAGCCCACACAGGATATTTTCTAAATATGAGTGGGTACCTATATGTATCATTTGATGCCTACATACAATGGCCTATTTGGGGCACAGTTCATAGAGACCTTTGGTAGGAGAAGGGACCATAAGTAATATCCTACAGCCTGTGGCTTGCTAGAGGTCAAGAAAGTACATCAAAGTGGTCCTTTTTGTCTTCAAATATTTATTTCTGGTCTCTGCTTCTGAGCTGTGCAGGGTTCCTGGGAATGAGTCCCACATGACCCTAGGAAAAAAAAAGACCCTACATAACAGCTGCTTTGCAGCTTCAGCTCCTTCAGGCCAGTTACACACAAGATATCTTCAGAGAAAAATTGGTTTGCATCCACTGTTAGTACAGAGAAGTGTGATAGATGTGAAGGACTCGTAGGGGTCTGTACTTTTTGCACCCAGTTAACCAATGGAAAGAATGCACAGATATTGAAGATGGACGATGACTATACTATCCTGGAAGAACTGAAAAACTGAATGCATTAGAAGTTGGGGGAACACAAAAAACAAACCACTCTAAACCAGCCCTGTAAGTTTGTTATTTTCAATCTAATTTTTAGTTTCTTTATACACAAGGATAAAATAAGTGAATATGACTAGTGAAAAAAATTCCTAAATCATTACAATTCTGAGCCCCCTTCCTAATACTGTGTAAATACTGTGGCATATAGTAACTCTGTAGTCTCATATTAATTAATATCTACTCAAAAGTGCAGTATTTAATTCATGGCACAGAGAAGCCTTGGGCTTTGGGGCACATAGCAATTTCTACTTGTGAGGAAGCAGCCATGCAGAGCTTGGAGCTGAATCACTATATCCCACTGTGGTTTTAAAGTGTGTTTATCTACGTCCCTGGAAATAGAGAACCATGCCTTTCTGTTATTTTAATGTAATAGCTTCACAGTAAAATGTGACAAGCTTTTCATGTTGATAGGCAATTGATTTTGATAAGAATATTTGAATAGGTATTTAATGCATGGTATTTTTAAACAATATTGCACTGGAGCAGACCTTCTCATGATATAAAGGGCTGAAGCTTTATGAAGCTCATTGGAGCTTCGTTTTATAGCTGCACAAAGAGTATCCTCATTTATGATCTGATTTCTATGGGTATCAAGCATTTGCAACTCTGAGTGAGTGGCTCTTATGAATCTTGTGCACTGGTGCTGAGTGAAGAATGTGCCTTTTAATATAAAAGTAACATTTAGACCAACATATTTGCCAAAATCAGACATATCTAAATTTAAAAGAATATTTATGATTCATTAAGAAAACAGTTCTATGACAGGAAAGGTGGTTCGGCTTTAAAGCCTGCCCTTCAAAATAGCGGGTACAACCAAGTCATAGTTTCTATGAGGGTATTTGGTGACATTAGAGAGATTAATAAAACCTTCTCTTTTGACTGTATAATATTTTAGAGGAAAACAACAGTATGCTCCTCAAAGCAACCCTTTCTTCCTGAAAATGTGTTCAAAAGCCAAATATTCCATGAAACAATGTTTTGAATTTGGAAAATGTGCACCTGTCCTAAAGCTATGAGAGGCTAACGACAGGAGAATCAGGGTGACTGCATTTGACAGCTGTCCTTGTGTCTCCCACCACAGACAACAGGTAATGTCTTGAAGGAGGAAATGTCTAATCAAACAACGGTGACTGAGTTCATCCTCCTGGGATTCTCTGAATCCTTGGAACTACAAATCCTGCATGTTGTCATCTTCTTAACAGTGTACCTGATAGCAATGATGGGGAATCTCCTAATTTTTATAGTCGTAGTCTTTGACCACCGTCTGCATACCCCCATGTACTTCTTCCTGATGAATTTGTCCATCCTAGATATTGGATCTATCTCTGTGACTGTCCCCAAATCCATAACTAATACTCTAATGAACACAAGGAGAATTTCCTATGCGGGATGTGCCACACAAGTCTTCTTCTTTGTCTTCCTTGTTACAGCTGACTTCTTCATCCTTACAATCATGGCATATGACCGCTATGTCGCCATCTGCAAACCACTGCACTATGAGATGCTAATAGACTGGAGAACTTGCACCCGAATGGCAGCTAGCGCATGGGTTATTTCTCTTCTGTATTCTGCACTGCACACTGGTAACACTTTTAATTTACCTTTCTGCAGCTGTAACGTCATAAACCAGTTCTACTGTGATATTCCCCAGGTACTCAAGCTTTCCTGTTCTGATGCAAACACCAAAGAAATTGGAATTTTGGCCTTTAGCATGTGTCTCGGCTTAGGCTGTTTTTCATTCATCATAGTGTCGTATGTTCAGATATTCACTGCAGTGCGCAGAATCCCCTCTGAGGATGGTCAGCATAAAGCCTTCTCCACCTGCATTCCTCACATCATGGTGGTCTCACTGCTTTTATTTACTGCCATCTTTGCCTACTTAAAGCCCACCTCCACTTTCCCTAATTATTGTACTGTAGGTACATATTTCTTACTCTCTTTAATCATGTATGTCACATCTTAAACATCATCTCAAATTGTGTAATCTATTTTATTCCACATGAAGTGTTGAAAATGTTGTTAATTCTGCGTTGCTCTACTGATGCCTAAGGAGACATTATAATGTATCATTTTCCGTTACAGTACAATGAATCAATTAATCTAGTCCTCTGGTGATGGCAGCTGCTTTTCTCCTTTCCATGCTTTGCTAAGATCAAACTCTTAATTCCCTAGCCCTCTAAAACCTTTTCAAATTTTGACTTTATGAACCCCTCTGGATTTAGACTCTGTATTTTTGTTTTGTTTCTTTTCCCCTGCTTCTGTCCCTCTCACCACTAAGTCCGAGTACAACAGCCGTTCCCCAATGCAGGAGACAGATTTTTTTTCATTAAACCTACTCCTGTGCCCTCAGTCTAGGAAGGCATTTTGCAGTCTCTCAAGAGCCCGCAAGCTCCTTTCTCCAATTCTGTAAGTGTACAGAAATACACCCTTGCAGCTGGAAAAAAATTGCCGGCTACAAAAATATCTGTTATGACTCCCTAGTCAGCGTGGTGCTAGGGGAAGATCCAGAAGAGGTGTAGAGGATCCAGGGCCAGATCAAGAGGGGGCATCCCCTCTGCCCACCCCCAGACTCCTGCCCCCCACCACAATTTCTTCTCTGGTCAAAATTTACAAAAAATTGCCTGCCAGGAACAGGTATATTTCTGTTCACATGGAGTTAAGCTAACCCCAATCATTTCATGGTTCATTGTTATCGCCAGCTCTTGATCTTCCTCTAGTCTATCTACCTTTTTCTAATACAATTATTCTGTCTCTGATGTAGATCTAATAATGGTTATATTTCTGTGTCCCCCCTC
This sequence comes from Alligator sinensis, assembly GCF_000455745.1. Taxonomy (NCBI): domain Eukaryota; kingdom Metazoa; phylum Chordata; order Crocodylia; family Alligatoridae; genus Alligator; species Alligator sinensis. The sequence continues at coordinate 313,632 of NW_005843089.1, forward strand.
AATCTTGTCCAATAAAGGCATGCTGCAAGTTAGTAACCTGAACTACATTGCTTTGTTCCTATAGGATTTGATCGCCCAACAAATTAGAACCAATAATGGAGGAGCAGAGCTAAAAGCAGGCTCAGCTGTTTAGTAGCCCAACAGTGAGAAACAGGAGGGAGTGGAAAAAATGAGGTGAAGAAGTTAGTTACTGCAGTAACCCTTTGCTGGGTTATTCACTGCAGGAGATGATAGAAACCATCTGTATGGTAGATATGTACCTGGGGGCATGTCTACATATGCACTAATGTGCCATTGTTACTGTGCGTTAAGTTTAGTACCTGTAATAACAAGTACTAAGTTACCAGTGCTACAGCGCAATAGCACCAGCGCATCGTCTTTCATGACATTAAAATGCAGTAGCCTAAACCTACTGTGCATTAGCAGGCTTTTGCTGTGGTGCACTAATACACAGTAGGATTTGCCGAATGTGTTATCATCTCATGTAGACAGTATCCTTATTTCATCATATTGACATTCCTCAATGGCTTTATGTCTAGTAGGATTTAGGACTCAGTATTGTTCAACATTTTCATTAATAATTTGCATAACAGGATCAAGTGCACACTTAGCAAATTTGTGGATGACACCAAGATGGTTGGTATTGCGTACAGTCCAGCATTTTACAACTCTGCTCCAAAGGGCAATTGTCCTTGTTGGATCTCATCTCATGGATTGTAGGCCATTTCTCCATCCTAGTGAAGTAATGGTCCTACATTTGAGATGAAATAATCACATGAACAAATACAGACTGGGGAACAACTGGCCAGACTGCAGGACTGCAGGGAAGGGCCTGGGGTTACAGTGGAGCATGAGATGAAAAGGAGCCCAGAACGTGCTCATGTTCCTAAAAACATCCTGGGTTGTATTAACAGGAGTGCCATTTTCAAATCAAGGGAAGTGATTCTTCCAGTCTATTCATGCCTGTTGAGGCTTCACTTTGAGTACTGTGTCCTGTTTGGGGCTCCACTCTTCAAGAAGGATGCAAACTGACAAACAAGAGGAGTCTGGCACAGACAAAAATAATTAGAAGCCTGAAAAGCATGAGTTGTGAGGAAATGCTGAAAGCACTAGGGATATTTAGTCTGAAGAAGAGAAGATATATGGGAAATTTGATAGCAGGCATCCAATACCTGAATGGTGGCTACAGACAGGATGCAGATGGGCTTTTTTCTGGCGTTAGTGGACAGATTTAGGAGTAAAGCCCTTAAGCTGCAGCAGCTGAAATTTAGGTTAGAAATAAGGAGGAATTTTCTGCCCCAGAAGGTAATCAAATATTGGAACAGGCTGCTTAAAGATACTGTAGGTTTGCGATCCTTGGAATTGTTTCAAGAGCAAGTAGACAAGGGAGGACAAACAGGATGATGGGGTCCCTTGCCCATCTCCCCCTGATGATTGCATGATATCTCAGTTAAAGTGAATTCAGGGACGAGATGAGGGCTACACAGTTGCTTCCTTAAAACAGTCTGGTAAGGGGGAAGTGGTTGCCACCGAAGTCAAGGAATCGCCACTCTCTGCAGCACAGGTCCCAGGGCAGGTGCTGGATGTAGTATGCAGGGGGAAGCAGTACATGGGTCCCCTACAGACTGGACCTAGCATCCACTGTGGCTGGCCTGGGGCTGGAACTGCACAAAGTTCTCTCTCTGGACCAACTAGAACAGGCACCATGTGAGGCACAGTCCCAAATTAGCTTGAGTTGGGCACCATGGGTGCTGGATCTGGCATGTGGGGGACAGTTTGTGGACTCAGTCCAGCCTCTGAGGCCAGCCCAATGCCATGCATCCAGTCTAGGGACCAGTCCTACACCACTCACCTGGCCCACAGGGCCAAATGAGCTTGAGATCCCTACTCAATGGCCCTAGGAGTGGCGCATGGCAGGGCAGGGTGCAGGTGTAAAGCTCCACCTCTTTTTGATTTATGGTCCATCCAAAGTTTAAAAGCAACTGCCTGGGAGCAGCAGCACTGCTTGTATTGAAGCAGCAATAAAGGAGTCAATTGATGTCATGGCAATTTCTTAGTTGGTCTAATAAAAGATACCATCTTTGAACCAGGAGTTCTAGAGTTTTGCATTTCTTCTGGATACATCGAAGAAAGTCATGCCTGACAAGATCACCTCCTCTCTGGATAAAGACGAGGCAATGTACCATGACTTTCATAAGGTTTTTGGAACTGTGTGCCACAAGCCTCACAATTACTCTAAGGCAGATGGCTAGATAACTGGTGGGATCATTGTGTTCAGGAAGCAGTCACCGAGAGTTTAAAATCTAGTAGGGAAGAAATATTGAATGGGTCTTCCTAGTGGTCTCTTCTGGGTTTAATATTGTTTAGTATCTTCATTAATGATTTGGAGGATGGGATTGAGTTCATAGTTAGCAAATTGGCATTCAATAAAAAGTTGTTGGAAGGGAGGGGCTAGGTGACAGGTCACAGTTTAGGAGCCAAACGACCAGATCCAGAGAGAAATCCAGGGGAAGAATGGAAAACACAAGGCAGAATTAGGGAATCAGATATGAGTAAACCAAATCCAATGGACAATACACTGAATATGAGTCAACAGTGAGTCTTTTTTGTCAAGAAGGCAAACAGCATCCCAGGCTGCATTGGTTGGTGTGTTGCCAGTAGCTTAAAGGAAGTTATTCTTCCCCTCTATTCAGCACTGATGAGGCCACATCTGGAGTCCTGAGTTCAGTTTTGGGCCCCCCACTGCAGAAAGACTATGGGCAAATTGGACAGCATCTAGCAGAAGGGAACAAATATGGTGATGGGACTGGGAGATATGGGGGGCATGACCTGTGAGGAGGGGCTGAGGGAACTTGGCTTATTTACTCTAGAGAAGAGAGGAGGGTATTTAATAGAGCTAGACTGTTCTCAGTGGTATCAGATGACAGAACAAGGAGCAATGGGCTAAAGTTACAGCAAAGAATCATAGAATTTTAGAAGTCGGGTCGGAAAGGACCTTGTAGATCTTCAAATCCGACCCCCTGCCTGGGCAGGAGGAAAACTGGGCTCAAATGACCCCAGTCAGGTAGGCATCAAGCCGCTTCTTAAAGACCCCCAGGGTAGGAGCCAGCACCACTTCCCTTGGAAGTTGGTTCCAGATCCTAGCCGCCCTAACTGTGAAGTAGTTCTTACGGATGTCTA